>NC_060908.1:1055000-1057500 GCF_014805685.1 Silurus meridionalis
CCATCTCTCTATCCCTCTCTTTCTCCCTCTTTCTCTCTGACAAAAATGATTTCCAGTCTGCATTCTTTATGAGACGTTCGCCTCATTACGGTGCCTCTGATTAACCCCAATCCTCTCTCTCTCGCTCTCTTTCTCTCTCTCTCTCTCGCTCTCTCTCTCTCTCTCACTTTCTCTCACTCTTTCATTCTCTATCATTCTGTCCTTTTCCTCCTGTCCTCCCTTTCTCTCTCTCCGTCTTTTTCTTGGCAATCTTTTGTTACGGCGGTGGGGCACAGCGATGGCAGCCCAGAGTATTGTGTCTGACTCTCTCTCCCAGACAAACTGACCTCTGGGGATTTATTGACAGCTCGCTGTACAAAGGCAGACACACACACACACACACACACACACACATACACACACACTGTCACACAGCCACATGGTACGGACAGAGAGAGGGTGGGAGGTAATAAAAAATGGAGGGATAGAAAATAATTGGCGATCAATGACAACCCGCTTGTCCTCCTTCTTTGCTTCAACCTTTTCTTTCTTTTCCTTTTCTTCTTTTTCTTCTTTCTTTTCCTTTTTTTTCTTTCTTTTCTTTAATTTTAAAACTAGCAGAATCGTGTTTCTGTTAATTTTTTGGAAAGGGGAACGGACAGATAGAGAAAGAAGGAGGGAAGAAAATGGCGGCCTACTAGAATTAAAAAAAAAAAAAAAAAACGGAGGGAGTGGGAGAGAAAGGGGGAAGGATCTAATTAATTTTGAAGGATCATCAGGCCCTTTCGTCCAAAAGAGACAGAGAGAGAGAGAGAAAGAGAGAGAGAGAGAGAAGGAGAAGGAGGGAGGGACAGACAAGGGGAGGAAAAGAAAGAGAGGGACAGAAAGAAAGAGAGACAGATGAGGAGAGAGAAAGAGGAAGGGAGGAGACAGACCCCTGGACTGATTAGAATTCAGGGCAGGTAGGAGTCGGCTGCTCGCTCGCCCACTGTGGGGCAGCCGGAGAGAAATGGCACCGTGTGTGTGTGTGTGTGATGGTGGGTGTGTGAGGGTGTGTGTGTGAGGTGTGTGTATGTGTGTGTGTGTGTGTGTGTGAAAGATTGAGAGGAACGCTCTGTCTGATCGTGAATGAGAGTGTATAAGTGAGTGAATATACGCTTGCTTTTCTCTCTCTCTCTCTGTCTCTTTCTGTGTGTGTGTGTGTGTGTGTGTGTGTGTGTGTGTGTTGGGACGTGGGGGCTGGAGGGTAGTTTTGTGTGTGTGTGTGTGTGTGTGTGTGTGTGTGTGTGTGTGTGTGTGTGTGTGTGTGTGTGTGGTAGGCGGTTCTCGCTTTTGTTCCCCTTCTTCACCTCTCTTCACCCCACAGGCAGGTGGATTTGCACCCTTCCTTTTGATGGGGATTCAAGGATCAGGATCAGGCTCCACCCCTTTTATCTCAACCAATCACAAAAAAACATATATTCACTCACACACACACACACACACACACACACACAACTACACATCCCACAAACCCCTGGGGTTATTGTGTGTGTGTGTGTGTGTGTGTGTGTGTGTGTGTATGCATGTGTTTCATCCACACAACTACCTTTTATTTCATCTTTGACATTTTTTTTTATCTTTTACATTTTTTATTTTTTTTATTGATGCTAACTAACGCTGCTAGCATTTAACCCCCAACCTCGTTTTTTTTTTTTTATATCTGCAATATCAAATAACACAGGATTGCAAAATCAAACCGGCCTTGTGTGTGTGTGTGTGTGTGTGTGTGTGTGATATTACTCAACTGTGAGATAGCGAGATATATATATATATATATATATATATATATTTATATATAGTAACTAATGGAGTGTTTTGTTTCGAACCTTTCATTTCTCGCGTGTGTAATGTGGCTTTAAAAAGCTTTTGAAACATCTTTATACTATGCAAGCTAATGAGGCCTCTTTATTAAGGCCCGCTGAGTGTGTGTAAGTGTGTGTGTGTGTGTGTGTGTGTGTGTGTGTGTGTGTGTGAAAGAGAGAGAGAGAGAGAGAGAGAGAGAGAGAGAGAGAGAGAGAGAGAAAGCATTTTACTCTCCGCCACCATCAATATGTATGAAGGCTTCATTGTCCCGTGTGTTGCTCATTGTGCATCATGGTATAGACAAAGCTTCCGTAAAAAAAAAAAAAAAGAAAGAGAAGGAGCGTGTGCCTTTGATCGCTCCGTCTCTCTCTCTCTCTCTCTCTCTCTCTCTCTCTCTCTCTCTCTCATGCATATATTCCGTCATTTCAGATCACGATCAGAGGAGCACAATGTATGCCGTAGCCGTATTCTCCTCATTTCCAATTCATTAGCTTTAGGGGCCGCGTTAGCTCCAGCGCTCATAATTAATGAGCCTCATTCTGACGTGACGGTAATAACCGGTCCGGCCGCTCACTCGCTCCCTCTCTCCCTCTCTCCAGCTCTCTCTCCATCTTTCTCTCTGTCTCGCTTTTTCCCCACCTGAGATGCAAATCCAACAACCCAGAAATATGATTCA
>NC_060908.1:1062500-1065000 GCF_014805685.1 Silurus meridionalis
CTTCTGAGAACAATACGATGGAGAGGAACCTGGCTGGACATCAAGACCAGAGCTTCAGGGTGGAGGAGAAGGCTTTCAGACCTGAGCCTCATATCAGTTTCCGTAGTTTTTCTGTAGTGTTTGTGTTTAAAAAAAAACTGATCTAACTAGAAATCATCTCAGTATCTTGATATCTTGTTATCTCAGTATCTCAGAATCTTTTATCAGTATCTCATTATCTTGGTATCAATATTCAATATCTGTCTTGGTATCGTGGTATCTCAAAATCTCGTGTCTGACTCTCAGTATCTTTGTATCTGGATATTTCAGTGTCATAATATTTTGGCATCTTGGTATCTCATATCTCTGTATGTCAGTTTCTCAGTAGCTTGGTATCTTGAATTTTCAGTATTTTAGTGCCTTAGTATCTTGGAATCTTGATATCTCAGTGTCTCAGGCTGTAAGTATCTTAGTATCTTGTTTCCTTGGTGTCTCAGCATCTCAATATCTCAGTGTCTTGAATGTTCAATATCTCAGTGTCTTGAATGTTCAATATCTCAGTGTCTTGGGATTGCTGTGTCTCAGTATGAATGTAACTGGGCAAAGAAAACTGAATTCTTCGAGAGGTTTTCCATGTGATCTACGATGCCCGTGGTGCAGTTTCTGATCAGAGAAGAATCACACAGCACACAGAATGGCGCAAACGTTCTTCTTCAGTTTATTTCAGAAAACAGACAAGTTTATATACACACAGGAAAAAAACCTGACCTAAAGCTGTTTCCTGATTGGTTAAGAAAACATAATAGCCGGAGATGTGCGAGTCCAGATAAAGACTTCCTGTATACCTTACGTACTCACATCGTAAAGATCCTATAGACACTGAACAGATAACAAAGAGATGTGTTTAGAGAACCAGTGTGAGGCGTCTTAACACTAACACTTGGTATTTCAGTATATCAGTATTTCACTTGGTATCCCATTAATCCACCACAGTGCTGCTGAATCCTGCTGTCTGATTGGTCAGAAGGTGTCCATCGGATTTTTGACAGTAGCAGAAGATATATTTTTTGTTTAATATTTATGGAAGGAGTCTCCAGTGTCACACATCCTGAC
Source organism: Silurus meridionalis (assembly GCF_014805685.1). Lineage (NCBI taxonomy): Eukaryota > Metazoa > Chordata > Actinopteri > Siluriformes > Siluridae > Silurus > Silurus meridionalis. Next base: position 1,063,593 of record NC_060908.1, read on the forward strand.
GTGTTGCATTTTTTTCCCTGCGGCATTACATTTGATTATAAACCAATCCAATGAACGTTCGGTCGATAAGCAATGAATGCACGTGGAACTGATTTCTCGTTGTTGATTCATTTACTTTAACATCACGTCATAACGTAGCGAATTTGAAACCTTCTTTGTGGGTTTTTCTTTTTTACGCACTACAGCTATCGCTAGCTACGTGTATATTTCAGTTTCGTTTTTTTTTCCGTTACGAAGACATCGTTCTGATTTCCGACTCTCTCACTCTATAAATATTTCCACATATTTACGCTCCATAAAGAGCGAAAGAGCGCAGCAGACAAAACGTGCGCCGTTTTAGCGCTCACAGAATTAGCGTCACGGGTCGTTAATCGCTAATCGGATCGATTTTGCCGCCGCTTTGTTGTGGTTTGTTTCTCCCCCATGTGTAATGACGAGCTCGTGTTACACCACACCCTTTTATTTTAACCCTCGCACCACGCGCTACACACTCGCCATGTGAAATTCACACTCCAGAGAGGAGCGCAAGTGATCTCCTTTTACTTCCAGTCTGCCGTCAAGATGTACACACACACACACACACACACACACACACACACACACATTTTACTTGTTGAAAATGGCGATCGCGTCACATTTGGCAGCGCAGGATAAGTCCTGGCACCTGGTATACGCCAACAGTTACTGGTCGCTCCATGTTTTGGCACACACACACACCCACGCATAGTCGCACGCACACACACACACACACACACACACACACACACACACAGAGCTATCGGGCATAGAGACGGAGTGATCTGGCAAAGAGAGCAACACGTACATTCCTCACTGGGTATCGCAGCAACAGCTCGATGACGTTTGTGCAATCCTCTGTACAGTACGTCTGTTTCCCAACCTTAAACCGCCCGCTGCTGCGCCGAGCCAAATCATCCCCAAACCGCAAACACCACGACGATGACGACGCCGGCGACCGGCCATGACGGATCTCCGCTCCGTAACAGCGCAGAGTTCTCTCCATTAAACCTCTATATATCACGTCATTACGCAGAAATCCGCAACCGTATATATAACATCAGTCATCAGGATGTTCTGTATTTATTTCATTGAATTTTATATACGAGGTGATGTGAAAAAGTTTGGAGACTAATGAAGTACCCGGTGATGTTCTGACCTCTGACCCACGTGTGTTACTGCGTCTACAATTTCATTACAGACAGAACGTTAGAACACCGAGAGATTCCGCAGGAAACTGGGCAAATCTGCCACAGAGACGATTGACAGAACACACGTTTCGAGTGACACGCGCGCTTCAACAACAGAAGAACGTCATGATGAGAGATCAGGAAGACCTTTAACAAGCTCGACCCCTGAAAATGTTGAAACCTTTCAGCAACTTGTGCATGAT
>NC_060908.1:1070000-1167500 GCF_014805685.1 Silurus meridionalis
TAGTGGATTGTGATTGGCTGGAGGAGTTCAGGTGTGAATAGTGGATTGTGATTGGAGTCTAGCATGCGGTGGAACTTCTATGGTGAATACGAGGATAAAATGCGTAATGAAGATGAAGTAAACCATTCAGTCAGTTTTGCTCTGAAAACATCAATAACAGCTTTAACTCCTGTAACCGTGGTATAAAGTGAAAAGTGTGAGACCTCACACCATTATAGTGTTTCACCTCGGGCTGTTCTTCACCTCCACATCGTGCACCAACATCCTGTAACAGTCACCGAGACCTGATCATCACCTGGATGTTCATCACAGTCCCCTTTTCTCCCTCCACCTTTTTTCTGGAGTAAACATCGTGTGACGTTTCTGGTCAGTCGTAAGATTTGAATTTAAAATGAAATAAACATCTTCACATCACACACACTTTCTCCTGTGTTCGTCCTCCTCGTGGACACACGCCGTCAGAACCGACGCATTGTTAAAGCGAGTCCCGAGATGCCTGTTTAGTTAAAAACCCTCTAATTAAAAAACAACAGTATCACATCAAATGTGATATGACACAATTGTGTCTCTCTCACACACACACACACATACATACACACACACACACACACACAAATGCAGAGGTGTGTTTAGATTATTTCATGAGTAACAGCTACAATACCAGGCATTTACACACACACACACACACACACACACACAGATGCAGTCACACTCATACATTCCAACAGACTTTCTCACACGTACACACACACACACACACACACACACACTTTTTTCTTTCCAGCCCTCTGTCAGTCGTGTTCCTTCAGGCCTGCAGAGCCGGAACTCTATTGTGCAAATACTTTAATCTGAGTCAAGATTCAAGTATTGGGAAGAGATGATCTAGAGAAAGAGAGAGAGAGAGAGAGAGAGAGAGTGTGTGTGTTCACCTGTACAGGCTTGTCCTTATAAAGAGGAAGAAGTTGTTATAAAAAAATATTTGATTCAGTTCAGATTAATTTCCACGCCACACGCTAACAATAGAGAAGCATCAAGGAAACTCGCCCAAACATTCCATTCCGATTTATAGATCAGATTTATACATAATGCAAAATCTCTCTCTCTCTCTCTCTCTCTCTCTCTCTATCTCTCTCTTTCACCTGGTTTGTCACACACGATATATTTCGACTTTAATTCCAAAATAATTGGGACGCTGCGTAAAAATGTTAAAAACAGAACGCAACGACTTGCAAATCTCAAAACCTCGTACACACAGAAAATCATGTTTCTGTACCTACAGGTACGTCTGCCACAAGAGAACCCTGTAAGGTACAGGAACCCTGTAAGGTACAGGAACTTTGTAAGGTACAGGAACCTTGTAAGGTACAGGAACCCTGTAAGGCACAGAAACCCTGTAAGGTACAGGAACTTTGTAAGGTACAGGAACCTTGTAAGGTGCAGGAAATGGTCCTTAAGGTGACAACTGTGGACCTTTGTTTTAATTTAAAAGTACAAAATCAGTTCCGACAGCAACGGGAACATAATTGTACTTTTAATAAGCACAAAGTACCGACAAATTCTTCAGCAAATCACAGATCACAAAATCTTCATTTAAATTGTGTTTATTGAAGTGAAAAAAGTCTTCGTGTAATTCTTAGTCACAGTACATTTGAAATGAGCTTTCGCCCAAACAGCAGTGTTTCTGGGTCATATTCACGTGTGGCTTCTTCTCTGCATGATGGAGCTTTAACCTCTGTTTGTGGAAGGCATGAAGAACCGTGTTGATAAACAGTGATTTCTGGAGGCCATGCAGTGATTTCCATGACAGAATCGTGACTGGTTTAAAAACACTGCCGCCTGAGAGCCCGAAGATCACATCCATCCAATATCCATTTTCCCCCTTTTCCCTCGTGCACAGAGATTTCACCAGATTCTCCTCCAGATTCTCCTCCAGATTCTCACCTCTTTACTTCTGAAAGACTCTGTTTCTCTAAGATACACTCTTAATACCAATCATCTTCCTGACCTGCTGCCAATTAACCTCAATCTCTCTCCAGCTGTTTCTTTTTAGTAACACTTACTTTTCCAGCTGTTTGTTGGCCCGTCCCAATATTTTCAAAATGTGTTGCTGCCAACAAATTCAAAATGACCCGATTTTTCTCCTTAAAATGCTACGTTTCCTCAATTTCAACATTTAAGATGTTTTCTATGCTTCACTGTGAATTCTAGTGAGTTCCAACTTTTTTCAAGTTGAAGTTTTATATGGAGATTCAGAGGAGATCATGTGGTGATGTGTTGTTGATGATTATGGTAGTGGTGGTGATGTTGTTGATGTTGATGTTAATGCTGTTGGTGGTGTTGATGTTAATGTTGATGTTGGTGATGGAGGTGTTGATGTTGTTGTTGATGTTTTTGGCGATGTTGATGATGGTGGTGTTGTTCACATGTTAATGTGAACTTTGTTGAAAATGATGATGATGGTGGTGGTGGTGTTGGTGGTTGTAGTGATGGTGATGATGGTGGTGTTGCTGGTGGTTGTGAAGGTGATGGTGGTAGTGATAGTGATGATGGTGGTGATGGTGGTTGTAGTGATGGTGGTGTTGGTGTTGGTAGTGATGGTGATGATGGTGGTGTTGGTGCTGATGTTGATGTTGATGTGAATGTTGTGATGATGATATTAGCAGTGGGGTTGGTGGCGGTGTTGGTTTTGTTGATTGTGGTGGTGCTGATGTTAATTTTGTTGATGTAAATGTTGTCAATGATGACAGTGGTAGTGGTGATGGAGATGGAGATGTTGGCATTGGTGGTTTGGCTTATCTTTATGTTGTTGATATATGTGTTGTCAGAGTTTGATGTTGATGATGGTGTAAATAATTGTGTTGTTTTTGATGATGTCGATTTTGATTGAGTCGTTGATGATGGTGGCGGTGGTGTTAATGGTGTTGTTTTTGATGATGTTGATGGTGTTTGGTGTTGTTGATGTTGTTGTTGTTGAGACATTACCACAACCGAACACAATCCTAAAATACAGAATCATCAATCAGTGTTTATAAAAGTCTAATGTTGCCTCAGAGCCCGAGACTTTCTTTTTTTTACTTTTTACTTTTTTTTAAAGATGTATGTGGTCCAGTGAATCGTGTTTAATTAGGAGAACACACTCTGAACCTCCTGAAGTGAACGTGCCCAGCGCGAAGTTCTCCGAAGGTTCCTCCTCCATAGGGCTCGGGAGGAAGAGGAAGACTCAGGATTTAATAACGAGCAGATGGAACTCCGCAACAACAACATTTTAAAAAATAAATAAAAAAAACAATTCCCTGTTCAGGAGCCGCTGTTCACTCGGCCCAATTTTTATAAAGTAAACACGAAATAGAAATCTACGAGCTACGAGGCGTCGGAGGTGAAACACATGCTTAACGAGATGATTATTAACGAGCAGATGTTTTATTTAGAGTGAAACGTTTGGGAATGTTCATGGGTGGATCTCTTACTGTCGCAGCAGCCATTTTGTTTTTGTTAGCCATTAAATACGCTATATAATACAATATACATTTATATATATATATATATATATATATATATATAGGGCCAAAGGTTTGTGGACACCTGAGCATTAGATTGCTACTGTACGTGCTTCTTTTCCAACATCCCATTCCACATATGTTCCACTTGTGGAGATTCATTCAGACTCAAGGGTGTTAGTAAAGTCATGTACTGATGTAGGTGAGGTGAGAAAGATCCTGTATAGCAGGAGATCCTGTACACACATCCGACCCATGTAAAGCAGATCTTCATGGAGCAGGCTTTGTGCACAGGAGCATTACCATGCTGGAACAGGTTTGCGTCTCGTATAAGTGAAGAGAAAATTTCATGCTCCTGCATCCAAACACTTAAATAAAACAAATACACACATTAAATATACACGTTTTCTTTTTTATTCCATCTATTTGTTCTTATGACGATTAAATATTAAAACGATGTAAGATGTTACTGAGGCGGGTTAAACCTTCTGACCAATCAGAATTCAGAATTTCAGTACATTTGTTCTGTGTAATGATAATATTCATGTTGTTCTCAGATGTAGTATAAGAAGAGAAGACCTTTATCTCTCCTTCTTTCCCTCACATTCTCCTGTAGACGTGTCTTATCCTGGGTTTAGGAGTCTCTGAGGATCAGATATTAATGATCATTATTTCACGTGTAGAAAAATAAAATCCTGCTGAAAGAAAAGATGAGACAGAGCTCTGGGGTTAAAGGAGGATCTTGGGAACGTCACGTTCAAATTCCATTTATAAAACGTAAAAAAAAAAACAATAAAGGATCATTTATATGATACAGATTTATTCTTACCTGCTCACGTGATTCCTTTCAAATCGTTCTTTATTTCTCTTAGTTTTAGGAACAGATTTTACTTCCAGGGTCTCGAGGGAACGCAGAGACGCAGTCGCAGTTTTTTCCTCCCTATAAGGCCCCTCTGTCTGTTTAATATCAAATAAATAAATAAAATAAACGAGTCTGCAGGTTTTTTTTTTTTTTTTTTTTTTGGTGCCATGTGTTTTTTTTTTTTTTTTTTTTTTTTTTGGTTTATTTTGTGCCATGTGTTTTTTTTTTTAATCCACCCCCCTCCTTTTAAAAAAATGCTGAGGCCACAAAGTCTTCGAGGAGTTTTAATGCTTCATGGAAATTTTGTTTGGGAAGAAATAAAAAAAGGAGGGGGATTATAGCAGTTATCATCACTTTTTTAGACATGTAGGGATGTGGGTTTTTTTTTTTCCTTGCAGGAATAAAAGACAAAAAATATCCCCCCTTTATCGCCCCCATCCTTGTCCCCGTCCTCGTCCCAGTGCATGTTTATAGCTCGCTGGATGTCCTCGTATGTACAGGGAGGAGAAAATAAAGGGCCATATTTCACGATAACATCACAGCTGGTTTATTTTTGGTTTAAATTCATGTTGAACGCAGAATGGAAACACATGTCTCTGCCATCAGATCTCCCTCCATACCCTTCACTAGCAGCTCACCAGCTCCCCCTGTCCACAGTTATGTGCCAAGGCAGGCCAGGGGAGAGGTTTCAAAGCTGTTTTTTGGGGTTTATAAATGCAGTATAATGTAGAGGTGCTTCAATACTTTAACCAGAGCAATAGTTTTTCCTTTTTTTTTTAAAGCACATGCTCATACTTGTGTGTGTGTGTGTGTGTGTGTGTGTGTGTGTGTGTTTGCTTTCTTAAGGTTGCCGCTATCAGCCAGAAAGGGGATGACTGAGCGCGTCCACAACATCAACCTACACAACTTCAGCAGCTCGGTACTGGAGACCCTGAACGAGCAGCGCAACCGTGGGCACTTCTGCGACGTGACGGTGCGCATCCACGGCAGCATGCTGCGTGCCCACCGCTGCGTGCTCGCCGCCGCCAGCCCCTTCTTCCAGGACAAGCTGCTGCTGGGCTACAGCGACATCGAGGTGCCGGCGGTGGTCTCGGTGCAGTCGGTGCAGAAGCTCATCGACTTCATGTACAGCGGCGCACTGCGCGTAGCCCACTCGGAGGCGCTGCAGATCCTCACGGCCGCCAGTATCCTGCAGATCAAGACCGTCATCGACGAGTGCACGCGCATCGTCTCGCATGCCTCAGCCCAAGAGACACCGCGTGGCACACCTGACTCGGGGACCTCGGGTCCGGGGAGCGATGTGGAGCAGGGCATAGAACGTGCCTATACCTCGGTCTATTCCGGCCTGGAGCTGCAGAACGGCACGCGGAGTGAACGCCAGCACTTCACCAGCGTCTCCATCCCCAGCAACTTCGATTCCCTGCAGCAAAAAGAAGGTGTGCAGGACCCATCGCTGTGGGTGAGCCGGTTGCATGAGCGCCAGCAGCAGGCCGAACGCTTCCTGGCCTCGTCCGAGACCACGCACTGCCGCAAGCAGCCTCGCCCGGTCCGCTTGCACACGGCTGACCACGACGTGCGCATCAAACAGGAGAGGACGACCGAAGAGACGTATGGCTGCTACGGATTAGACGTGGATGATGCCAACGGGGAGCCCAAAGGGGAGAGCTTCGATTCGGGCGTCAGCTCCTCTGTGGGCACTGAAAACGACCCGTCGGAGCAGCACTTCATGCCCGTGTTTGGGCGTGAGGGCGAGGCAGAGGTGGGCACGCCAGTGCACATCGACGTCACCGATTCGTCCCCGGAGCAAAGCCAGGAGATGGGCGAAGACAACAACAGCGGCGACGGAAGAGACATCATGATGGACCAGCCACCGCTGTCGAACCCGATCGTTCCCAGTTCCGTTCCCGGAGGGCAGCTTTACATCCGCCCCTGTGACACCATTGCGGCGAACCTGCGCATGCCCCTGACGCTCGCCAGCAGCGCCAACTCGTATTTGCCCACTTTGTTTGCCCCGCAGCCCTCAGCCAACGAGAACAAGCCCTTCCTCTTCAGCCTGCCGCAGACCGTCAGCTCCCAGCAGCCCCAGTTCGTAGCTGTGCCGCCCCACAGCATGGCGCCGTTCCCCGGCGGCCTGAGCGGAGTGCCGAGCGCCGGCGCTCAGCAGCAGCAGCAGCCCAACGCCACCGGAGTGGTGCAGCAGGGCGAGAAGAAACCGTACGCCTGCACCCTCTGCTGCAAAACCTTCACTGCCAAACAGAACTATGTCAAACACATGTTCGTGCACACCGGTAAGCCACGCCCACTTCCTGTCTGTTCACAATATACTGTTTAAACCAAAACGGTTCAGCGATTGATGGGGGAATATTAAACTATATACACATACACACACACACACACACACACACGTGGTGTCACTCGCCGGTAAAAAAGTTACGATACAGACGAAGCGATCCTTTCAGCGCATTTTGTGTGTGTGTGTGTGTGTGTGTGTGTGTGTGTGTGTGTGTGTGTGTGTGTTTTGTAAATCTCAGGAAAGACGAGTGTTTCTGCAGGACAGCTCTGTCCTCACCCTCGAAATTAGGCTTTGAGCAAACTCATTACACAAAAACACAACACAATTAAAAAATGCTAAAACACACTCGTCTCTCTCTCCTCTGTCTTCTGCCATCTCTCTCTCTTTCTCTCTCTCTCTGTCTCTCTCATGTTGAGGTGACAGTGTGTGTGTGTGTGTGTGTGTGTGTGTGTGTGTGTGTGTGGGGCTTCATTAGAGTGAGTTCAGTACAGATGGTACAGCAGTGACAGATCTGGGAGGTTTTTCCTGCAGCGTGAAAACTGTCGCAATGATCCCTGTTTACATCAGTGTAGGAATTTTACGGAAATTCTGGAGGGAGGGGGTGAGGGGTATCTGAGGGGGGGGCAGAAAAATAGAAACGGATTCTTACACAACGATAGACAAGAATAGACAATACGCAATAATATACAACAATACACAATAATACACAACAATACACAAAAATACACAATACACAAAAATACACAACAATACACAATAGTGCATAGCAATACACAATTGTACACAATAATACACAATGTACAATACAAAAATACACAATTATATACAACAATGCACACCAATACACAACTTTGTAAGTGTTTTTAATTGTTACACAAAAAAAAAAGCCTCAGTCATAAAAAAAAATTCACAGCTGTCCACAGCTGCCCACAGCTGCCCACAGAAACACCTGCAAAACTCCCAGAAATCACACCAGCTGCCAGGCGTGATAACACGGGGCGCCAGTTTAGTTAAATTGGTGCATAATCGAAATCAGTGAATAAACGATGGTAAATAAATGATCAGGCGACTGGATTCCGCTCAGTGACTCGCTCGGGGTTGTCGCTTAAATCCAACCGGTTTGTTGACTGCAGATTTTTTTACCTCATTTTCCTCCGCATAGTAAATAAGTTACAAAGTGCTGACACTGGAGACTCCTTCCGTAAGCGTTACATCCCCGTCGTATCAATGCTTTATCATAAAACTCTAGTCTTTCTGAAGGAACCGTTGCTATAGAAACAAGTAAAAATTCCACGGTTCATTTGAATTGGTTTTAATGTCTGACCGTAACCGTAGCAACAATACGAATGAAACGATCGATCCTTGAAGATTTTTACGATTGAAAAGATTTTTTAACGGGTTCGCCGCTAACGCCAATCAGGCTATGATTCAGCTGGCGCAGGTTCCTTATTGATTAGCAAAACGAGCTGCATGTGTGTGTGTGTGTGTGTGTGTGTGTGTGTGTGTGTGTGTGTTAGAAATAAATGCATAATTATATGTTGAAGTCTTAGCGATGATCATAAATGTTCTGTAAAAGTTTCCAAGCACTAACTGGCCCCTGAACGCCGCGTGTGTTTAGCCGTCAAATGCCACATTGTGAGTGTTACTGCGTTAGCGGCAGCGGACCATCAAAATGTTTGTGTAACATCTAAATTTTCATGTTTTTCTCTGATTATGAGGACGTTTAGACAGCGCCAAGGGGTAACAACACACTCACACACACACACACACACACACACACAGAGCGTGGCTCATCAGATAGCGAATGGTCCGTGGCAGCGCGAAGCCTCAAAAGCTTGCGGACGTCTCTGGAGTCACACTGGGTCAGCTCCTTCACACCGCCACGCTCATCATTAAACTCTATTTAGGGACAGAAACAGAAGAATGAACACTTCGGAGCGCTTCATTATCCGTAATTAATAGTCATTAAGGCGACGGCGGATCGCACACCTTCTCATAGCGCCGGATAAATACCATTAACAGACGCAGACGAGTTCGTGCCAGACAACTTCAAAAAAAAAAAAAAAAAAAGCTCACCAAAGCCTGCCAAGAAAACTTCATACGCTTTTCAGAAGAGCGCCATTATTTACGTCTCGTACGCCCAGAGCCTAAACATTCCCGAGTGCACACATTCCCCGCGGAAAAGCTTAGGAAGTTCGCTCCAGAAAATCGCTTCTCCTCTCCTGAAACACGAAGCGGTCTCATTTACAGCTTTTCACAGGGCGCCATTACTTTTGCTGCTCACTGATCAAACAGCCGAATAGTTTTTTTTTTTTTCTGTTTAATTTAAAAATAGGTTATAAAGAGGTTATAACATGATGTGTGAAGTGTTATAAAGGGACAAACTACAAAAAAATAATAAAGCTTACAATTACATGGAACAAACTTTTACATAGTTTTATAACTGCTTTATCAGCGTGAAGCTGCTCTGAGACCATGTTCGTTGTTAAAAGCGCAATACAAATAAACATTTATTCAACTGAATTTAATACATTTGTATAAAAGACTGTACGTTTACATCAGTGGCGTTTAGCAGACGCTCGTATCCAGAGCCACGTACGAAAGTGCTTCGGTTCAGTGACTGTTGATATTAATTACAGTCCAAATCCTTCCTCAGGAACTTCATGATCTTCAGACTGTTCATGTGTTTAAATTCTTTAGATGGTCCCAGAGTTACGATTGTTCGACTTACAATTTTTCTGATGGTACAACAACAGAAATACGACAAATTTACCACAAATATTTTACATTTTTATATATATTCCTTATAAGGCAAACATAGCAGCATAGGCTCCGCCCTCCACTCACAAACCGGCGCTTGTCCACACACACATATATACTGATCAGCCATTACATTAAAACCTATAAACATGAATTGCATTTATTATTTCATTACACTGGCACCAATCACGTGTGTAGAATTTATTATTTACTCTACTTTTTTATAATATACTCATGATATACTATATACGTTACAGCTGTCAGAATGAACGTGTTAATGACGTGTTATTACAAATTCTTTTTAACGGCAATTCATTTTATTAACGGGCGATTAACGCAGCACGTATTTATGTTTGACCATTTTTATTAAATATTTAAACAAATAAAGATAAAAGAGGCGAAATTAAAACCTTCACCGCAAAACGTTTATTCTCAACGTCCTTTTTTTTACTCAGATATAAAAAATGTAACTAAAATAAACTCCACCGAAAATTTTTTTTAATCAATAAACATTTGTTTTACTGATGCGCCGAGTCTCAAAACAAGCGCCAAAATCCGGCATGACATGCACGTCCGGCAATTAAAACCGTCCGTGTGGAAACGTAGCAAAAAAGCTGTTTGGTGTCCTCCAGATTTTTTATGTAAGCTCCGTGTGTTTTTTCCCCCCGTGCAGGTGAGAAGCCGCACCAGTGCAGCATCTGCTGGCGCTCGTTCTCCCTGAAGGATTACCTGATCAAGCACATGGTGACCCACACGGGCGTGCGCGCCTACCAGTGCAGCATCTGCAACAAGCGCTTCACGCAGAAGAGCTCGCTGAACGTGCACATGCGCCTGCACCGCGGCGAGAAGTCCTACGAGTGCTACATTTGCAAGAAGAAGTTCTCTCACAAGACCCTGCTGGAGAGGCACATGGCTCTGCACAGCACCGCGCCCGGGGTCACTGGGGTCGTCACCGGGGTCACTGGGGTTGTCACCGGGGTCACCGGGGTCACCGGCGTCGTCTCCGGGGCCAACCCCGCGGGCCCCGCCTCCATCCCGGTGCAGATGGCCGTCCCCGAACCCGGCCCCGGAGTGGTGGCCCTGGCCATGCCGGTGGGAGGAGGCGGAGCCGGGGGAGGAGTCAGCGGAACCGGAGTGGGCGTGGCCTCCGAGGCGAGCTGCCAGGAAGCGACGACCTACATGTGCTCCGTCTGCCCGGTCAAGTTCGACCAAATCGAGCACTTCAACGACCACATGCGCAAGCACGTCTCCGACGGATAAGTACGGAAACGAAAAATATATACATATATAGATATATATATATATATATATATATATCTCTCTCTCCACACAAAGGTTTAAAAAAAAAAAAACTTTTTAAACAACAACAACAAAAAAAAAAAAGAATGAAAATTTAAAATAATGGCACTAGATTTTTTTTTGTTTGTTGGTTCGTTTGTTTGTTTTCCCTAAAATTTGGGGCATGAAGAGTAATGAGTATAGACACTGGCACATTGAGTTTGAGTTTTCCCAGAAAACAAAAATTGTTCTTTTTTTTGGTCGTTTTTTGTCGTTATTCTTAAAGAATTAAAAAAAAAACATAGATGGTGGCCTTAAGGCTGTGTAGTTGGAGAATGATCCACTGGATGGATCCAAACTACTGGCCTCTAAATGTATGATTTCCTTACTGATTTATGTGTTGAACACTACCGAAAGGCCTGCGAAAGACACACACACACACACACACACACACACACACACACACAGACTACTTATACACCTACACACCGTCGAGTGATTTGTATTGTATCGTATGTGTGTGCGTGTGTGTGTGTGTGTGTGTGTGTGTGTGTGTGTGTGTGTGTGTGTGCGCGCAAAAAAAAAAAAAAAATTTGAACCGTTTTCCCATGTAGACCGTACTGGATGCCACCGGCGTCCTGATTACTGTGGTAAACCTTTAAAAAAACAAAAAAACAAAAACGTGTCTCGGAATCGGTGGGAAAATCGAAAACGGTCACGCGTTTGCCTTTGCGTTCGTTCGGAATTCCACACTGGGATTTTTATCGTATTTACTAATTAAAAAAACGGATTCGAGTCGTTGCACGGAAATAAAGAAAACGTCCCTTTATTACGATAAAAAAAACACAATATCTGTATCCTTTCTCTCTCTCTCTCTCTCTCTCTCTCTCTTTCTCTCTCTTTTCCACGGCTCGGAGCGAGGGATCGAGGGTTTTTTTGTATTAATTTGTAAATTTTTTTGGTCAGTTAGTATTTTCTTCGAGATTCCTGATTTTTTGCGAACACTGCCACAAAAAAAGAAGAAGACTGTTATATGATCTCTTCCTAAACGAGAAAAAAACCAGACGAAGAAAAGAAAGAGGCCCAGGGTACTTCTTTTTATCGGTCATGATTCCTAGATAAACATTTCAGCATTCTCATTTCCCCCATGATTTATAAAAAAAAAAAAGTTAGGAAGTAAATAAATTCCGGGGCTCAGACGCAGACGCAGACGCAGACGCAGGCTAGGTGTTAGCCTCCTCTTCACGCGCCCAGACTGTTACACCCTGGCGTGGCATTGTGAAGCTTTTCTCTCGCGTCTTTTCTCCACGAGCGACCCGGATACTAATAACAGCCCCGCTCAAAAATTAAAAAAAAACAAAAAAAAGGAAAAAGTTTTGAAAGGAGAAAAGAAAAAAGGAAAAAGATGAAGCCACTTCCTGTTTAGCGACGTCCATCGCCGTGACTCAGCTTTTCGGCCGGGTGGGGCGACTCAAGTGCACTACTCCTGATCCCTAAGCCCCATCTAGTGGCTCAAACATCTACTGAGGCCTGGCGTCCGATTGTCCTTCATTTTTCCCAACAGGAAGCACAAATGGAAAAAAGATGCAGAGATCTAGGAAATGAGAGAGAGAGAGAGAGAGAGAGAGAGAGAGATTGAGAAAGAGAGAGAGAAAGACAGAGAGAGCAAAAGAGGACCAGCCGAATAAACACCCCGTTCCCTATCTAGTGCACTTACTATACTCTTACACTCTAATGGGAGCCATTTTATACAAAAACATTTCTAACTCATCAAATCAAACCATCCCAGAATGCACTGCAGCAGAATGGCATTACCCATAATGCACCACGCTTCAATTATCCTTATTATTGTTTTTATTAATATGAATCCTTTTTTTTTTTTTTTTTTTCTTTTCTTTTTCTTTTGAATTTGTTTGTTCCCAGGATCCGTTCCTGACTAAAGTGCACTACTTCTGATCCCTTAAGCCCTATCTAGTGACTCAGACATGGAGGGGGAGGGGGGGGGCTGCCCCAAACCACACCCTATTTCTATTTATGGTCAAATTACTTCCTGAATTGAAGTGCACTAGTTTGGAATCCACTATGTAGCGGCCCACTGAGAAACAAACAAAGAAAAACACAGGAAGTGTAGAAGAGGGAGGGATGGAGGAAGGGAGGTGTCCTAAATCCATGCCTTTTTTTTTCCCTCGTCTCGTGCACTATATTAAGAGTCATGGGGAAAAAAATTCCCACAATGCAATGCGTTCCTGAGCGAAGTGCACTTGATCTTCTCGACCCCTTAACCCTATCTAGTGACCCTAAGTCGAGAATGAGACCCGTGTCTATTTTAAGACTCATGAAAATAAAAAAACTCATCAAAACCTAGCTGGGACCGATTACCCATAATGCACTGCGCTGCTTTCAAACACTGAAGTCTTGAGCCCTAACCCCTAAATAGTGGGCCCAAAAAGTTAAAACAGGTCCCACAATGCACTGCTGTAGGCTAGGCCACACCTAACCCATACTTCTTGCCCATAATGCATTTGTTAAGAATTTAATTAATCAATTAACTAAATATTTAATTCGTTAATTGGTCAATTAATAAAAATCACGATCCCTAAACCCTATCTAGTGAAAAAAAGAGAGGTGTAAGATTTGTGTCCTAAACCACACACCACATACAGTCTACTGCACTATTAATGTTCCCTAAACCCTATTAATGATCCCTAAACCCTATTAATGATCCCTAAACCCTGTTAATGATCCCTAAACCCTATTAATGTTCCCTAAACCCTATTAATGTTCCCTAAACCCTATTAATGATCCCTAAACCCTATTAATGATCCCTAAACCCTGTAAATGATCCCTAAACCCTATTAATGTTCCTAAACCTATTAATGATCCTAAACCCTATTAATGATCCCTAAACCCTGTTAATGATCCCTAAACCCTATTAATGTTCCCTAAACCCTATTAATGTTCCCTAAACCCTATTAATGATCCTAAACCCTATTAATGTTCCTAAACCCTATTAATGATCCTAAACCCTATTAATGATCCTAAACCCTATTAATGTTCCTAAACCCTATTAATGATCCTAAACCCTATTAATGATCCCTAAACCCTATTAATGTTCCCTAAACCCTACTAATGATCCCTAAACCCTATTAATGTTCCTTAAACCCTACTAATGTTCCCTAAACCCTATTAATATTCCCTAAACCCTATTAATGATCCCTTAACCCTGTTAATGTTCCTAAACCCTATTAATGATCCTAAACCCTATTAATGATCCTAAACCCTGTAAATGATCCTAAACCCTATTAATGTTCCTAAACCCTATTAATGTTCCCTAAACCCTGTTAATGATCCCTAAACCCTGTAAATGATTCCTAAACCCTGTAAATGATCCCTAAACCCTATTAATGTTCCTTAAACCCTATTAATGTTCCCTAAACCCTATTAATGATCCCTAAACCCTGTAAATGATCCCTAAACCCTATTAATGTTCCCTAAACCCTATTAATGATCCCTAAACCCTGTTAATGTTCCCTAAACCCTACTAATGATCCCTAAACCCTATTAATGTTCCTTAAACCCTATTAATGATCCCTAAACCCTATTAATGTTCCCTAAACCCTATTAATGATCCCTAAACCCTATTAATGTTCCCTAAACCCTACTAATGATCCCTAAACCCTATTAATGTTCCTTAAACCCTACTAATGTTCCCTAAACCCTATTAATATTCCCTAAACCCTATTAATGATCCCTTAACCCTGTTAATGTTCCCTAAACCCTATTAATGATCCCTAAACCCTATTAATGATCCCTAAACCCTGTTAATGATCCCTAAACCCTATTAATGATCCCTAAACCCTATTAATGATCCCTAAACCCTGTTAATGTTCCCTAAACCCTATTAATGATCCCTAAACCCTATTAATGATCCCTAAACCCTGTTAATGATCCCTAAAACCTATTAATGATCCTAAACCCTATTAATGATCCCTAAACCCTGTTAATGTTCCTAAACCCTATTAATGATCCCTAAACCCTATTAATGATCCTAAACCCTGTTAATGATCCTAAACCCTATTAATGATCCCTAAACCCTGTTAATGTTCCTAAACCCTATTAATGATCCTAAACCCTATTAATGATCCCTAAACCCTGTTAATGATCCTAAACCTATTAATGATCCCTAAACCCTGTTAATGTTCCCTAAACCCTATTAATGATCCCTAAACCCTACTAATGATCCCTAAACCCTATTAATCTTCCCTAAACCCTACTAATGATCCCTAAACCCTACTAATGATCCCTAAACCCTATTAATGATCCCTAAACCCTATAAATGTTCCCTAAACCCTATTAATGATCCCTAAACCCTATTAATGTTCACTATCAACAAAAACAAAACGTTTCTAAAACCTCACCCTACATAGTGCACTTCCCACGATGCATTGCAGCAGGGCAGCAGGTTGCCGGTTTGAGTCACTAGATCAGAGCTCATGTAGGATGTAAAACATTGTGTGTGTGTGTGTGTGTGTGTGTGTGTGTGTGTGTGTGTGTGTGTCTGTGTGCACGTGTGTTTATCGTTATTTTTTTGTTGCAACAAAAAAAAGCAATCGTAAATAATAACATGAATTGTATTTTGTGGTTTATGGTAAACAGAGTGACGGCGTCGTGTTCCGCTGCACTTTCACACGCCGCAGCTTCCTTTCAGTTCGCTTTCCTTCTCACACGAGTTCCTTCAGAGGAAATTGTTCCTTTTCTTTTTTTATTTCTTTTTTCGTTTTTGAGGATAAAGACTGCATTTGTTAATATAGTGTTCTTCTCCTTCTTCGTTTTGCACTGCAGATACCCTCAAGTGCACTACTGTTACCATGGGGGGGGGCATGATAGTGATGATGATGATAATGATGAAGATAATGATGGTAATAAGGATGGTGGAGATGATGATGTGGTGGTGGAGATGATGATGTGGTGGTGAGATGATGATGATGATGATGATGATGTGGAGATGATGATGATGATGATGATAGTGGAGGTGATGGTGGAAATGATGATGATGATGATGATGATGTTGGAGGTTTTTATTTTATTTTGATGTTGGAGGTGACGGTGGTGATGATGATGATGATGATGGTGGAAATGGTAATGATGATGATGGTGGAGATGATGGTGGTAATGATGATGATGATGATGGTGATGATGATGATGATGGAGTTTCCGCTTGTGTTTTGCACTCGGTCGTGTTCGCTTGTGTTTGTTTTTGATGTATGTTTTTGCTTTTTTCTCCTCCTACTTAAATCCAAACCATGGTGTGTTTAACTTTGTGTGTGTGTGTGTGTGTGTGTGTGTGTGTGTATGAATATAAAAGACTTTTTGCAAATAGGCAGTTGTGTTGTTAGTTGTGCAGCTTTTTATTGTGTTGTATCAAAACATTTGTGTGTGTGTGTGTGTGTGTGTGTGTGTGTGTGTGTGTGTGTGTGTGTGTGTGTGTGAGACACCTGAACTGCAGGGCTTCCTTTGCAAAGTGCAGTGCAGGTACTGTGTTCATAATTGTTTTTAAATTTGTATTTTTATGAGTGTGTGCGTGTGTGTGTGTGTGTGTGTGTGTGCGTGTGTGAGTGTGTGTACGTGTGAGTGTGTGTGTGTTGCATCCGCCGGCACAGTTTCACAACTTCACAAGAACAATCACAGCAAATTAAATAAATAACACACACCCCCAGAGTGCGACACAGCATCAGGCCTTGGTCCACACACACACACACACACACACACACACACACACACACACACACAGGAGATGATGTGCTTTATTACTGAACAGGAAATTGCGTTTGGCCGTGAGAGGCGCTCGGGCATGTGCTGATGTTTTCTTCTAACATCGTCTTCATGCAGTGTGTGTGTGTGTGTGTGTGTGTGTGTGTGTGCGCGTGCGTGTGTGTGTCTGTGAAGGTCACTTCCTGTTGCGCTAAGATTACATCAGACTGGTGCTCAGTGTGCTGAGATTAGACTTGTACAGTGCAGAGGAGGTGGAGGTTGTGTTGCAGCTCCGCCTCCTGTTCATTCAGCATTTTAGCCCCGCCCCCTTTACCAAAACAGTTCCATGTTAAATAAATAAATGCAGGTGCTAACATCTGTCTGATTTCTGAACCCCTGATCCAAGCCTATTCACCAAAGGACATTGGATGTTGTTGACTCCACCCTGATTTTACACACACGTCACTAATCCTCAGATCGCTGAGCCAAAAGAATTAAAAGAGGCGGGGCTATCGCGCTTGGACATTAAACGGGAACAGATAAACTATCAAATATTTTGTGATTAAAAGTCAACAATTAAAAACTCTTTTGACCCTGATGCATAAGTACACAACACTCGCTTCTCCTCTGGAGTTTATTTTCATTAAAAAAAACTATTTTATTCAACCGAAAAATTCATTAATTAAAACGTTGTTATTTAAGATTGCAAAACAAACAAAACCTGCAGTCGCCTACAGACAATCAGCTGCTGCTCGACCATCACACTGACCACAACAAAACGACATACAAATACAACTCAAATAGAACAAACATTCAAAACAATATCAAAAATTAAGCGAAAGATTAAAAAGTGTATTTTAAAAACTTGAAATTGTATCTGATATCCTGATATTTCCTAAATCTCTCTCTGAGTCTCTCCTGAGTCTCTCCCCTAATCTTTCCTGAGTCTCTCCTGAGTCTCTTCTAAAACTCTCCCTAAATCTCTCCCAAGTCTCTCCCTGAGTCTCCCCTGAGGCTCTCCCTAAATCTTTCCTGAGTCTCTCCTGAGTTTCTCCTGAGTCTCTCCCTGAGTCTCTCCTAAGTTTCCCCCTTAATCTTTCCTGAGTCTCTCCTGAGTCTCTCCCTGAGTCTCTCCTAAAACTCACCCTAAATCTTTCCTGAGTCTCTCCTAAAACTCTCCATAAATCCTTCCTAAATCTTTCCTGAGTCTCTCCCTGAGTCTCTTTCAAGTCTCTCTCTTAGTCTTTCCTGAGTCTTTCCCTGCATTTCTGTAGTCTCTACCTTGTCTCTCCTAAGTCTCTCCCGAGTCTCCCCCTGTGTCTCTTCCGAGTCTCCCCTTGTGTCTCTCCTGAATCTCCCCCTGAGTCTCTCTTGAGTCTCTCCTGAGTCTCCCCCTGTGTCTCTCCTAAGTCTCCCCCTGTGTCTCTCCTGAGTCTATATGAGTCTCTCCTGAGACTCTCCCTGAGTCTCTCCTAAAAGTCGCTATGAGTCTCTCCTGAGTCTCTCTTGAGTCTCTTCTTTAAAAGTAAACTTTTACACCTGTAACTTTGTGATCGACTCTGTTTTAAATGCGTACTTCTCCCTTCACTTCAGCGTGGATTACTGGACAAGACGCTCACTGTCTGAGACATAGATAAACCGGAGAAACAGGAGCACTTGTCGATGATGAAAGCACTTAGTTGGCCATTTTGTCTTCTTCATGGGCTGGCGTGTCTGTAACCCTAAATCCCGCCTTAATGACCTTTAACACCAAAATGCACTACAGAGCGTAAAGGTGCTTTCGCAATACAGCGCTGCAAAACGCCTGGTATTTACACACACACACACACACACACACACACACATTTTCAGACCTTTTTCAGTACACTTCTATATAACCACGTTTTTATCTGTAATCACGTCTCGTGTTTTTTCGCCACGTGTTTGCTCGTTACAATTCAAACTCTTTACGTTCATTTATTATTATCATTTTTTTTTTTAAACTAAAAAAGATGTATATGTTTATCTTTTCACCTGGTGTATATTTCTTTTTGGATTCTCAGAAGCACAAAAAAATTACATCCTTCATAGCGCAAACAGTTTATACTATAGCTACGATGCTAACACCATAACGGAAGCGTATAGATTTTAGCTCGATGCTAGATTTCTAAATCGTCACACTTCAGTCCAAAAAGATTATGGAATCGAATCAGAGCACGGCTCCGGCCTTTTTCATTTAGGCCACGCCCACTACACTAACCATCTTCCGGAGCTAAACCGGAGGAAATACGCTTTCGTTATCCGTTAGTGACGTGTCGACAAACATCACAAAGCGAATTTATTCGTTTCTTTTGTTTCTTCATCACAGAAACTTTTCAGCGTGGAATTCAGTTATTTTTTCAGTGTCGTGTTCATTATTCTCATTTATTCAATTAGCTTTGTTTTTCGATTTCGTTTCCATAGGAAGCTGCATGCCACACACACACACACACACATTCAAACATGTACACACACACACACACTCACACACACACACACACACAGACACAGTGCTTTAGTTTTCATTGTCTTCACTGTACAGTTTTTTATTTTCAGTTGATTATTCAAGGATTTTTGATTGACAGAGTGAGCGTGTGTGTGCGTGTGTGTGTGTGTGTGTGTGTGTGTGTGTGTGTGTGTGTGTGTTTTGATCTTTAGACTTTTACGATACGTAACTTCACACCGCTTTTTATCCTCTTCGATATACATCATATATCCGTCAAATCTCTTCCTTTTTTCTTTGATGTAAAAAATACAGCTGGTAACAGATTTCATTCCATTCACCAAACGCAAAATACTCTTCAACAGTTTTCTTTGTAACTGCTACAGACTTCAGCAAAACAACCACCACTTCGTTTGTATATTTTATACATCTATATAAAAGCAGCTTGACTCTGATTGGTTAACCGTTTCTTGCGAACAACCTCCGCCCCCTTGATAGCCCCGCCCCTTTTAACTTACAACAAACAACCAATCAGGGTCTGAAAGGGTTGATGGAGACTACAAAATTCCTCAACACCTACAACCGATTAACACACACACACACACACACACACACACACACATGATGCTGTACTTACAAAACAAACATTTGGAAAAAAAAATAACAAAGTGCCTCTTTGTATAGTTCCAAGCGCAGAACTTTGAACACACACACACACACACACACACACACACACACACACACACACACACTGTACCCCGAACACCATGTGCTCTAGTAATAATAATAATAATAATAATAATAATAAACTGTACAGTATTGAATCACTGCCTGAATCCAATCCCAAGTGAAGTTGTAAGTTTCAACTACCAGCAATAAATCAAACACACAGATCGAAAAACAAAAAGCCGGAATAAGAATTTCCCCCGAGGTTTGCCTTGTCACGCTGTGAGTCTGTGACCTTTAACCCTGAAATCACCAAAAGAATCACATGACCACACAATAAACACAGCTTTTATATTTAATCTAAAAATATTTTACTGTCCAAAGTGCCCCGGTGTACTGTTTATATCACACACACACACACACACACACACACACACACACATTTACAGTATGTAAAAAAAAAAAAATTATTTAATGAGCCTCGTTGTATTGGTGTTTTTTTTTTTTTTAAGTCACGTGACTTTTTTCGCTTTACAACGTCAGCACTTACTGCAGACTTTTACTTTGGCTCCGTAGAGAAGGTGTTGTGGTGTGTATGTGTTGTGGTGTGTGTGTGTGTGTGTGTGGGTTGTGTGAGTAGAGTTAAGTGCCGTTAATAGAGAATCGCGATGTGGAACATTGCAGTAGAGGAAACGTGCGACGCGTGAGCACGTGTATAACGTCATACAGAAAAGAAAAATCTACAAGAAACGATCAAATTTTCCCCGATTAGTTTTTTTACATAAAAAACATCACGTCAGTATTTTAATCGCGGTTTTAGTTTTGAGCCAACGAGATCGGGAAAGATAGAAAGAGAAAAAGACGTACATTATTTGTAGTACAAACCCCACCCCCGTTTACTCCCTGATCTTTAGCCCCGCCCACCGGTCGGGTCTCCATAGCGATCACGTGCTTCCTGGTAGAAAAGATCATCGTTGGCCTTCTTCCACATACCAGAGCTCTAACACAATCACACCACTGGCCAGACCAGAAACAAACACACGTACGCAATTCAAGGAACGTCAATGCTGACGTGAATGTCTGATCGTATACACGTGAAACCGTGACGTCCTGACGCCCACAAGGACACGACGCTTACTGAGATTCATTACTACATACAGAGTTTATTTCAAATCAATTCACAATCACTTAATACCGATCCAAAGAGGACACACACACACACACACACACACACACACAGAAAAGCAGATATTTATGAAAATACAGATGCAGATTGTTCTTCCTTTATCAGATCACAGTGCAGTAGGAGTTTGCCTATGAAATTAACACACACAAACACACACACACACACACACACACAACACACACTCCTGCATGCTGATGTGAGTGTTCCCCTCCTCCCCCGTCATTTCCCTCGTTGTAACATGAGCGTTCAGATTGTTC
Source organism: Silurus meridionalis (assembly GCF_014805685.1). NCBI lineage: Eukaryota > Metazoa > Chordata > Actinopteri > Siluriformes > Siluridae > Silurus > Silurus meridionalis. The sequence continues at coordinate 1,091,012 of NC_060908.1, forward strand.
TAGAAACACACACACAGACACACACACACACACACACACACAAATTACCATTTAACAAAATTCATCATTAAATCAAATTCACTCTGTTCTGATTGGTGAATGAGGTTTTGAGGAAGATCGACTTTATTTTGATTTCATTGCATTTAGTTTCCTGTATTAATTGGAAATCCGGTCACATGACCTCATTCTTTTTTTTTTTTTTTTTTCTCCAGAGAAATTTTAAGAAATTACACAAAGTAGAAATTGTTTAAAAAACCCAGAAAAGTTGAACCGTCCCTCGTTTGGGTCTTCACTAATTCTAGGACTCAACTTTTATATTTAAAATTATTTATTTTTATTTGTTTAAAAGACCTGAGGGTTTTCAATTGTTTTGCATTCAGTACTCTAATGTATAATAATAATAATAATAATAATAATTGTAAAAAATTGCCATAAATTCAGTCTGTACAGATTTAGTTTCTAAACACCAACCAAATATATAAACATTATCCAATACATTTATAGTAATAATTGACTTTTCTTTATTTGTATCTATTTAAATCCAGAGTATATTATGATCATTAAAAAAGTTTCAGAATAACGAGGAGAATAAATATCAATAAATAACCAAATATATAATCATTCTGAGAGAACATTAACATCAACACCAGCAATGATAATCCTGCGCTGATAATCTGGTGATGCTAATCCGGCACTGCTAATCTGGTAATGCAAATCCGGCGCTGCTAATCTGGCGCTGCTAATCTGGCGTTGTTAATCCGGCGCTGCTAATCTGGTAATGCAAATCTGGTGCTGCAAATCCGGCGCTGCTAATCTGGCGCTGCTAATCCGGCGCTGTTAATCTGGTAATGCTAATTCGGTGCTGTTAATCCAGGGCTGCTAATCTGGTAATGCTAATCTGGTGCTGCAAATCCGGCGTTGTGGGGTTTATCCTCCTTCTAGATAGATCTAGATCTACATATAGAGGAATAAATCGGAGCCGGCGACACTTACCAACCCAAACTGATCCGATTTTTATTCGAATGTTATGTACCACTACTTTAACGGCTTCGCTGCGTCATCGTAAAGAGTTCGCGCTCGAAAGTACGAACAGTTTCGCAGTGGAATGTTCCACACGTGTGCTTATCGGAGCGCTTTGAGCGTCTCGTCCGAGCAGCCACAGCATCGACGCCTCCTTTTCTCTTCCCCACACAATCACTCGTCCTTGAGAGAATAAAAGGAGCATTAATGAGAAAGAGAGAAAAAAAAAACACACAAGGTCTAAATATCGATCATCGCTCGCATTCCCCCGACCGAATCCCCGACATTCCTCTCCTCTCCCTCGCCTATTCAATTCATCCTCCACAAAACTTTATACGCCTCTGTCTGTTTTTATTATCACCTTCTGGACTTTTAATCATCACAAAAATAATAAATAAAATCAATCCCGTATTAAAGAAAGAACGAAAGAAAGAAAGAAATTCCATTCATCCTTAAAGTTTTTTTTTTCCGCGTTCGGACGAACGAATGTTTATTTTGCTGGAGTTGAATTGAGCGATGCGGCGGCGTCACATCCCGCGCTCGCGTTCCGTCCCGCGTCCAAGAGACTTCACTTCCATCCTCCCATTCAGAGACGAACGTCTATAAAACAATCGTCTGGAACTCGTGCACTCGTTTACTCCAAATAAAAGATCCTTTTTCACGTTACAGAAATGTAGTGTAGGATAAGGACTTACAGAATCACCGATTTATTTGTTTATACAAATACACACACACACACACACACACACACACACACACATTCCGTATAATCACTATACGAGTTTCACATCAGCATCGTGTGTTAAAGCCAAACTCCGCCCACAATATTCCTGCTGTGACAAAATAGCGAAAGATTTCAAACTTGCTTCTGTTTTAGTGAAGTTTTTCCCCAAATTCTGTTCAGTTTAATGTAGAATGAATTTTAGTGAAAATGTTACTCTGTGATTTCTCTCCTGAATAAGACGATTAATCAGCTGCATGTTGTTCTGCAAGACAGCACGCGTGAAAACTAAAGCGCCGCCGCAGTGCTCTACACACCGCGTGGCATTGTGGGTAACACAGAAAACCCTGTAGTCCATCGTAATGACAGATCTGAACAAAAACATCTGCTTTTCGGGAGAAATTCTTAAACTAATCGGTTCATTATTATTATTATTTATATTATTTATATTATTATTATTAAGAAGGGGGCAGAGTTTAACATTTAAAAATAAGACAGAACTTTACAACATCCAAGACCAGAACTAACCAAACCCCAGACCCCAAACTGAAACCCCAGACCCTAATCCTGAACCCTAAACCTGATTTATTATTATTATTATTATTATTATTATTATTATTATTATTATTATTATTATTCCTGTAAACACCAAAGAGCAAAGCGTCTTCACGTGTTCTTTTTTTATTTAAAAACAAAAACTCCATCAAAAAAAAATTCCAAATATATTTTTTTCTAATGTAAACGTACGACTCGGCGTCGGTTCAGTGAGTTGAGGGAGAGGATTAAAAAAAAAAGAAAAGAAAACTTTTCTGAACCGGTCGTCAGTTGCACTCGTTCACTCCGTCATCAGCCGACTGCGTTTCCTTAAATTCATAAATAAATAAATAAATAAATAAATAAACAAATAAAACTGCACTGGATTAGTGAACGAGTCGTGCCCATTTTTTACAAAAACACATTTTTGAAAATTGTTGTTTTCTAAATAGAAATTTAAAAATGGACCAAGCTGGTTATTTGTTTGCACATTATTATTATTATTATTATTATTATTATTATTATTATTATTATTATTATTATTGTTTTCTTTTGTACTTTTTGCTCACATTCGCTCTCACACGAATCTTCCTGAATGAAAAACATCGACACTGAAACTCTAGTGCCTGTTCAAGACGCATGTTCTCGCATTTTTCCAGCATCTGCATGAGTTCACCCAGTCTCACACACACACACACACACACACACACACACACACATACAAAGCGACACGGACACACAAACAAAAGCATTCACGTGCGCGGCCCGTGCACGTCGTCTGTCACGTCAGACTAAAGGACCAAATGTTTCCCAGTTCCTGATTTTACTTCCTGTTTTTGTTTTTGTTTGTTCTTTCCTGTGATGTAAACACATGAATATTAATCAGTGGTGTAAATATGTGGGTGGAAAGAAGAAAAAAAAAAAAAGAGTAAATAATAATAATACGGTGGATATCAGAGTAGAATGTAAAGCCCGTGGTCATTAGATACAAGGCAATATAACGGTGAAGCATGAGCTCCGTTCCAATTAGCGTACATGGGTTAGCTGTTTGTCCGCATATATTTATATACATATATATAAACATACACATATATATTATATATTTATATCCATTTTACCCTGTTAGCATCATCGCTGCCCTCTTTTTTATCCTCATGTACAATCGAGTGCTGTAGAGCTGGAGTATTCAATATTCTTCTCTTTTTTTTTTTATTGGTTTGTACGCTGTTTATAGTCATATAGCTACACGTCAGCTACACGTCAGCGACACGTCAGTGACACGTCCGCAATTACGTCATGTAAAGAAGCACTTATAGAGCAGCATTTATTTCCACTGTTTTTTTCCCCTCGTTCTTCCATTCTGTCCTCATGCTAAAGGTTTATCGTGTACGAATGGAGGAGGGAAGTGGAGCTGTCGTAGTAACGCTAGGAAAGATTAGACTTTTTTTTATGTAAATTAAACAAAAAACTAAGCAACCCTAAATTATATGCTGCAGTTAGATACGAAAAAAAAATCGGTCTTTTTTTAATCTTTATATTAAAGCGTGTTTGCTTTTGTTACGACTGCTGTTTCCCGAGGTGTAACCTGTTTGCTTTTCTTTTTTCTTTTTTTTTTTTAGTGTGTGTGTGTGTGTGTGTGTGTGTGTGTATACACGGCCTTTTTTTTATAGATATATGGATATAGATATATATATACACACACACACACTTTTGACTTGTCAAACACTGGACTATAGTGAGACACAAACAAGCAGCGCGACACGGCATTACTGCGTCCGTCACGTCACGTCACGAAATACCAAGAAAAAAAGTATTACATTTGTTAAAAAAAAAAAAAAAAAAAAAATAAGAAGAGAGATTTGTGACCAAAAGTCTGCAAAGGCTGAAGGCGTGTGCCGATAATCAGCGCCGCAATATATATCACGATATCGACATCGGAAAAATTTGTACTGAGCGTGCCTTCTGTATTTTTAACGCAATTTATAAAAAAAATCCAATAAAAGTGATTCCCTGAATTTTTTTATTTTTTAAAAGTATTAACATTAATTGTATTCATTTAAAACACTTTTTCGAGTAAATTGTTTTTTTTTAATCCCATGGTAAATATCGTGATATGAGAGCTCGATATCAGCACATGCCTCCCTGTAACACACACATACGGTATCAATAATTTAAAAAAGAAGAAAAGAAAAAAGGGAAACCACTCAACTAACAAAGAGTTTTTCAGAAAACCACTAAAAGTTGTCTCTCGCTCTTTATCGCAAAACATCTTTCTTCTTCTTCTTCTTCTTCTTCTTCTTCTTCTTCTTCAACAACAACGACATAAACCCCGACTGCCACTTTTCCAAATTGAGAAAAGAAATTTGCACTAAAACAATGTGTGGGTCTTCTTGGTTAAACAGCAATACACATGTAAAGAACAGAACAGTTGGAGTGACGATTCCGGCAGCGTGGGTGAAGTGAACCGTGAGCCGCCCGAGCGCTCGCACCCTGCTGCGTGTTTCACACTGATAACGAGGGTCTTTTTTTATTTTTAAAAGAAATAATAAAAAGGAAAAAAGGTACAAGCATAAGTGTGTGTGTGCGTGTGTGACGTGACGTGACGTCCTCACGGCACGCGCTCACACGTGCAGGAGACTTCGGGTTCGTTACTCAGAAGGATGCGAAAAAGGGGAACGAGGCGCGTAAAACTAAAAACATCAGTACTTCCTGTTTCCTCACGTGATCGTGATCGTTTTTTTGGGGGGGTCGAAAGAAAGAATGAAAGAAGGAGGAAAAAAAATAACAAGACAGATGAGATGCGGAGATTCGCCCCGGAGACACGGCGCTCGAAAAATCATACAAAAGAAAACAACAAAAAAAATTCAACCGGCACAAGTTTTTGCAGGAGTTTCTGTCTGTCCTTCAGGTCTGTGTGCTGAAAATATTCAATCTAAAGGCGTAGTGCACGTGTGTGTAGATGGACTTCTTCTTCCGTTCGTCGTGGTCGTTGCTGCCGTCCTCGATCTCTCACACAGCAGTCCAACGAAACGCCTCCGTGTCTCCGGGACGCTCTCTCAAAACTACGAAAACAATTTCATCCGAGTGTAATTCCGTCTCGAAAACTGGGGTTCTGCGTGCGACCGGAAACGAGTCCCGCATACACACAGCTACGGCTCCGCCAGGCCCCGCCTGGTGGCCCCGCCCGGTAGCCCCACCCGGTAGCCCCGCCCGGCCCCGGGGAAATTACCCGTAAAGGAACCAAAACAATTCCACATCGTTTTTCCTTTACGGCTAATTTATTTATTTATTTGTAACTTACGCTCACGAATAATCGGTAACGGATAGCAATCATAAAAATAGTGGTGATGATGAATTTTTTTGGATTTTGTCAGAAACTAGTGGCTTTAATGTAATAAGCGCTTTGTGGTGTTTATTGAAAGGTGTCGCAAATATAAAAAAAAAAAAATGAAAAAAAGAATTTTAAAAAATAAACGGATAAATAAAGAAATAAACGAATAAATAAATAAAAGGTGTCACGTCTCTCTCGAAATCGTCGCGTGTTAGAGGAAGCATAAGTATGTGCCTTCAATGTGATCTTTCTTGGTGAGCTTGTTATTCTCGAGAAGCTGAAGCCAGCCGAATTGTGTTTGCACTAAAAAACCAAAACCGCTTTGTCGTGATGTAGGTGAATTAAAGCGAGCTTTGTCGCGTCACTTTAACCGTGTGCATGAGGGTCGATTTTTTAGGGCTAGAGCTCTCATAACGCTGATCTGTAAAACTAGCGCAGCTTACGGGGGAAAAAGTCCTTTTACAACCCCAACCCCATCCCCCTATTACCCCACTCCCACCCCTACCCCCACTCCCACTCCCACCCCTACCCCCACTCCCACTCCCACTACCTTTGGATTTAAAAAAAACCTGAAGAAATCTCTCTGCTTCGTCGTGTGTCGCGTTCGGTTCAGACCATCACATACACATCGCACTCTGGAACACACCCGCGGTTGGGCGCGTGCCGACCATCAGCTCCGTCACACTGTATCGCTAGCATCATACCCTTATATGGTCATGCCCTTATATGGTCATGCCCTTATATGGTCATATCTTTATATGGTCGTCTCCTTAAATTGTTATAGCAGAACGCAACAGAATCACACTTTTACCATCGATATTAAAGCTCACGCATGATGTAAAAACACACACACACACACACACACACAGGATGTCGGCACACGCCTAACACACATATATACAGCATAAAGAATTTTATTTAATTTTTTTTTTATTTACGAGGTCGCCTCGAGACTGTTGGTCATAACGTTTGTTTTTGTGTTCTTTTGTAAATTCTTCCTATTATTATTATTGTTATTATTATTGACTTTGTTAGTGGGATAATAAAAGGCCTCCATGCTTTGAGTCTTATAAATGCACCTTATCGTGGCCGAGTCGAGTCGAGTCGAGTCGAGTCTAATGCGTCTGATCGAGCACCTTACTACGCAGCATGATTTCATTTACCACCGGTCTCGCTCACAACAACAGCATCCACAACGACATCCACAATAACATCAACACCGATAGAAACCTGATTAATATTCAAGCGGAAAGAAAGAAAAAAATTTAAGGGATGTGCCAAAGTTTGGAGGCGATCTCCCTGTTTTTTTTTCTGTTTGGGTTTTTTTTTGTTGTTTTTTTTTTTGTTTTTCGTTAAGCATACTATTCCTTTCATTCTCTTCTTCTTCAGTTATTGCAGCGCTACGTTCATGTAACCTTTCCTATAAACGTGTTTAAGGAAAAAAAAAAAAAAGTTTAAAAAAAGCAAAAAAAAAAAAAAAAAAAGATTTATTTCAGCAGTCAGTATCATTACCTGCCATTTTACAGTAAGCCCTGTATTTCACGTATAATTACCAGTGATGTGTATTTGTTATTATACAGAAAAATAGCTGTAAAAGCTTCATTATGTTACATAATATTGTGACTTTTTTTTTTTCGAAAAAAACTGTGAAGACTTATCTTGCATATACTTTATACAGAAGTATTAAGCCTTAATACAAAAGACTAAAAAAAGGAGTGGAAGAATAACTGATTGTCGCAAAAGTAAGGATGATTTTTTTGTAAATGTTACCAGCACTTTTTTGTAATTTTCACTCTCTTGAGGTATTGTACAAGTTCACGCTGTTTGTGAAGTTTGAATATGAAGGAATAAAAACTAGTACTTTCCTGTACTTCACACACCAGGCTGATACGTCTCGTTCTTCTTCTTCTTCTTCACTGGTCACGGCTTTACCACGTAACACACACACACACACACACACACACACACACTCACAGATTATATTACTGGTTATAATGCATTTATATCTCTCTATAAACCCTGTAAAGTAGATTTCATTTCACTTAACCTCATCAGCACTTCATCCCCTGCGGTGTCTGAATAGTGGATTGTGATTGGCTGGAAGGAGTTCACGTGTGATTTCAGAGCGTTGAACACACGGCTAGTTTGCGTTCTAAATGCTGCTTATAAACACCTGTAACAATAATAACATCCAGTTCCAGTTCAATCCAGAGTCAGAGAGCGATCATACACGTTACCTACTGACCTCACTGAGCTCCATGGAGGAGTTTTACATGGAGAAGAAAACGTTCAATGATTCGAAGCGGATGAATTGTAGCTGTAACGAGATGCAAGATTCAATCTGCAAACATCAATAACGGCTTGAACTCCTCAATGCTGAAAAGTGACCCTGGTCTTGGGTGATAATCCACGACTTGTGTGTGAGACCTTACAACATTATAAAGTTCACCTCAGGCCGTTCTTCACCTCCACATCGTGCAACAACATCCTGTAACATCTTACACCTGCGTTATCACCTGCAGGTTTGAGGTTCGAACACTGACACTGGTGACTCCTTCCCTAAACGATCTCCTCACAGTGAAATTCTGCACACCCTATCGTTAAGTGAGCGATTAATGTACTGGAACATGTATTAATATACACCAGCAGTGTAACACCTTCTACCCGATCAGAACCCAGAGCTCTCGTGTAAAGAGTTTAGTCTCACAGAGGATGAAAGCTCACTCACGTAAATACCTGCTCAGTCGTGCAACCACGTGCAGTATGATGGACAGGGGGTAAAACAGGGGCCACTAGTATTGTACAAAGCAACAGATGGGCTATAGTGGGTGTGTGTTCGCCTACGATACGGCTGAAGAAACAGCGTCTCAGCGTGTAACTCTTAAGCGATGAATATGATAAATATTAGGAATAAATTCCTGCAGACTTTTTAGCTAATTGGTGGCAGCGGCTCGATCTGCAGCGTCCTGACAGAAGGTTACACTCAGGTGTTTTTTATTATCTTTTATTTTAACACTCATTAATGGTTAATTCAGACCCAAAACACACGGCGGAGGAGAACATTAACTCCGCTGAATTACATTTACATACACACACGTCTCTGATCCGTCATTTCCATCTGCACCTCGCTCTCTGAACAGATGGCTGCAGGAGGACGAGAGGAACGACGAGAACAGGTAAGAAGAACCTCTCAGCCTGTGTGTGTGTGTGTGTGTGTGTGTGTGTGTGTGTGTGTGTGTGCGCCCTGGGTACTTTCTGACGATCGCTCGGTGACTGGATGTTTTGCCAGTCCTTTAAAAAGTACACAAATTAAACATCCACACTTTACCACTTAACCGCAAACACAGATTTGGCACGTGCCACGTGTACAGTTCTAAACGTTTTTTCACACTCTGTAGCTGTAGACTATAGTCTCCAGTTTAGCATGGTGGGCTAGCATGTTTGTGATATATTTAAACATGGACACAAAGTTGCAGTTCCCAAAGTCGAGTTTCTTCTTGGGTCGTAGTTTGGCACCAGATTTAGAGAAAAGGGGCGTGGCCTAAATTAGTGATTTACCATTAAATTTACGGTTACTGTTGGCGCCTCAAACATAATTCTTTTCTCATCAAATCATGAAGTGTTTTATACATTTTAATCTACAGCAATCTGTCTGCATCTAAAACATATAATCTGTTAGACCATTAGACCCGAACGACTACATGTGGAACAACCAAAAATCCATATCGATAGTTTTTCCAGGTTCCGGTCCGCTGTCATTACGAGAGCGGCCTCTAGAGGCGAATCACAGATGCCACTTGCTGTTTGTTTTTACACGTTAGACTGCTGCACGGAGAGCGCTATATTATATTTATTATTTATAATTAGTGCTGTCAATTAATTTATTTATGATTAATCACATGATTGCCATGAGTTAACTCACGATAAATCCCAACTCAATCGCACATTTGTGTCTGTTCTCAAAGTATCTTAATTTAATACTTTTTAAGTTTTTTTTATACTCTAATAAACATGGACATGGACAAATATTGATGCTTTATACGAATGTATGTTTATTATCAGTGAAACCAAACTCAACATAGAGCATGAAGACAGGACATGTTTCAACGGTCATAGATGTTTTTTTAAAGAACTTGTTCATGTTTATTAGACACATAAAGAAAAGAACATTGAAATAACAGGTTCCTGCTCTTTCTTTGCACTGAGCCAGTTGCTCACAAAGACAAACCTGTAATTATGGTGTTTTAAATTACATAAATCATCAGGACACCCCGAACAGAACTTTTGCTATGTTTCCACACGGATGGTTTTAATTGCCGAATGTACATAAAAAAACATAAAAACCTCCTCTGTCTTGAACATGTCAGAAAACCTAATGCTCGCTAGAGACTCCTTTGTTTCCTGAACATCACCTCGTCATATCGATTCCATATTTTTACTTCCAAGTGTGTGCTGTACACACCCCTGTGTGGACTAGTGCGATAAAAATAATCCTTTATAAGTCTGATTGCAGTAATAAAAAATAAAAAAATGTGTTCTTTGATTTATTTATTTTTTTCATATGCATTAAAATGAAATCTTTATAATCAGTTTAAATATGATAGAAATCTTGGGTTTGATCAGGTTGTAATCTGAACCGTTGCTGATGTCACTGTTCTAGTAACAAAAACGCTGTAAAATCTATTAATACACACACGTATTGTAATGTATTGTATTTATACAAAAAATGGAACAATAAGGGGTGTGTGTTTATGAGGATTGAGGAGGAACTTCACATCCCCGTCTGCTTATCACTGCCATATAAATAAACCTATGTATTGCTTGACTTCCTGGTTAGTCAGAGCCATAAACAACATCTATAAGATAAGGTGTGATCTGTAAACAGAGGGCCACCTGCAGGAGAATAGAGGTGAAGGTTCATGATCCTGCACTCTGGGACACGTGAGGTGGTTAAATGCAGAATTGGAACAATGAAGGTCTAAAAGAAACTCCTGAATATGCCAAAATATATTCTAAATATATCATGTGACTAAAATTGGTGCACCGACTTTATGTTTATGTCTACTTTATGCTTAAAAATAGGGGAAATAACCATCTACAAGGAAGAGAACAACATCTGATTAATATTCAATTTAGTTTTGTTTATATAGCGCTTTAACAATGGACATTGTCCCGAAGCAACTTTACAAAGAAAAACAGTTTATAAAATTTTATATATCCTCTGATTTTATCTCTAGTGAGTGAGCTGGTGGTGACGGTGGTAAAAAATAAACTCCCTGAGATGGTATGAGGAAGAAACCTTGAGATGAACCAGACTTTAAAGAGAACCTCATCCTCATCCTCAACTTCATTACTGTTCCATCAATGCTGAGGTGCTCAGTTCAGTAACTGGTGCTTAAATGCAGAACTGTTCATGCAAACTGTAGTTCTGAGCCCAGTGTCTTATGTTAAATACAGTATCTCACATAGAATCAGAAATACACAGAAGTTCCTATAATACAATAACAATCAACCAGATATATCATCATTTAATCGATTCCAATCAATTTAGACTAATTTCAAGCTTGATTTCAACCTTCAATATTATATTAAAAATAGAAATCTAGAAGCCTAGAATGAATCCAATGTCCAAAATTAGTTTCATTAATTGGTATTTGGTTTATTGTATGTATTAATGTTTTGTAATAGAAAATACTGGAAACATCTTTTTATATTCAATACACATTATATGGCCAAAAGTTTGTGGACACCTGCCCCTAAGAGGTGATTTTTGAACATCGCATCCCACATGTAGTCTCCATTTGCGGTTATAAAAGTAATAATAATATTGAGTAAAGTCAGATGCTGATGTGGGTGAAGTGCGGAGGCCTGGGGTGCACTTCCGCATACGTCATCATTCCGCGCCGCCGCGTCACTAGCAGTGGGAGGCGGAGTCGCATTAAATGCGCTGGTGTTTATTGAGAAACCCTGTGTTTAACAACGAAAAGATAATGAAAGTAATCGCTGTTATTTAGTTGACGTGATATTCTGTAGTTTTATTATTTTAAAACAGATTCGGCTTGAGAACTTCGTTGTGCGACTTGGCTGCTGCGCACGTGCTGCGTGGTGGAGAAATCCAGCATGGACTCCAGCAAGAGGTGATTCTTCTCTCGTGTGTGTGTGTGTGTGTGTGTGTGTGTGTGTGTGTGAGTGTGAGACAAAAGTGAGTACACCCCACATTTCAGCAACCATTTTAGTGTTAGTATCTTCTCAAGAGATAAAACTATAGAAATGAAAGGTGGATATATTTTAGAGTATCAGTGTGCAGCTGATTTACTGTCCTCTGAAAATAACTCAACATTCAGCCATTAATGTCTAAATAAATAACTAAAGTGAGTCCACCCTCAGTGATAACAGCTGTACGTGGTGTAAACGTGCACAGCTGCATGTTCTATTCATCATGTTCATGTTTTTGACAGAACCATACAAATGTGTGTATCTTGTATTAAAGCAGTTAAAATCTGGTGCTTTGAGTTCAATTCTCTCAAACTGACCACTGGATGTTCAACATGCACCTCATGGTAAAGAGTCTCTGAGGATTTGAGAATTAGAATTGTTGATCCCAACAAAGAGCTGAGGCTGTAAGAAGATCAGTATCACCCTGAACCTGAGGTACAGTACAGTGTTCAGGTTCATACAGATGTTTTCTGAGACAGGTTCCTCTCAGAACAGGGTCCATCTGATAAGTCAAGTCCTCAGACGCTGCTTTAAAAAAGAGACGAATGAGTGCTTCAGCATTGCTTTAGAGTTTGCAGAAGCAGAAGATTCACGTGTCAGTGATCAGACCGTGTTGCACACCACAACAAATCGGTTTGCAGGCCGTCGTGCCAGAAGGAGCCTCTTCTGAAGCTGCTCACAAGAAAACCTATAACAGTTTGCTGAAGTATGGCCAAGTATGTCTCCAGACCTGAACCTGTGGGCCTCAAACGGAAGGTGAAGAAGCAACAAATTAGTCCAGCAGCTCTGTGATGTCATTATGGAGGAGTGGAAGAGGATCCCAGCAACAACCTGTGCAGCTCTGGTGAATTCCACACCCAGGAGGATTAAAGCAGTGCTGGAGAACGATGGTGCTCACACACAATGTTCACACTTCAGACACAGTTTTGACATGTTCACTGGGGTGGACTCACTTTAGTTCTGAGTTATTTAGACAAAAATGTGTGTATGTTGTTATTTTCAGTGGACAATAAATCAGTACTGAAACACAAACTGAACACTGACACTCTAAAATATATACAAGTGTAATTTCTATGGTTTTGTCCCTTGAGAAGATACTAAAATATTTGAAGTGTGAGGGGTGCACTTACTTTTGTAAGATGTTGTATATACACATACACCAGGCTGAGGGTCTCTCTCTCTCTCTCTCTCTCTCTCTCTCTCTCTCTCTCTCTCTCTCTCTCTCTCTCTGTTTAGATTTTAAGGCATGATTAATAAGTTTTACAAATGTACAAAAGAAAGAAAGTAAAAAAATCAAAGCAAATAAAATCCTGAGGTAAATAAACAATGGGAATAAATAAAGAAGAATATGAATGTGTTCTGAGGAATATTGGAAGATTTGTGTTTCCATTAAATGTGAACTCGTGAATATGAACTTTTTTGGCTTAATTTCTATTAAAACGTAATTCACGTCATTACTTTCACAGGAAACGTGTTAAAATGGCTGAAGTTGTGTTTGATGAAGATGATGAGGAGCTTTCACTTGATGAGGAGAACATAATTAGTGCCAGTGAAGACGAGGTAAAACACACACACACACACACACACACACTCGGTTTGAGAGCCGGGTTTAACACGTTTACCTTTACTTGGTTCTGAATGGATCCAGTGACGATCCTAAGACGTTCGAGTTTCTCTCAAACAATGAATCTCTTCTATCTAATGAACAATAATTACTCAGAAGATGACTTTTTTACTTCTTTCTTAAACAATCTCTTTGTTTAATGATTCTTATGTAAATAAGTTTGAAGGTGCCGGAGTTGTTGCCATGGTGAGGAAATTCCAAACCAGGATCTTAATGAAACGAGTAAAACATGATGTTTTTTCTGTTAAATATTCGAACATGCTGCCAATTATAATGATAACGTTTTAGATTTGTGTGTGTGTGTGTGTGTGTGTGTGTGTGTGTGTGCGCGCCCTCAGGAGGAAGTTGATGATGACCGGAAACACACTAAACTTCTGGAGGCCATCAGCTCTCTGGGAGGAAAGAGAAGGTCTGTGTGAGACCCCCTAAGACACACTCTCTCTCACACACACACACACACACTGATGTCTGTGTGCTAATGTAGCTGTTGGTTGCCATAGTAATGCATGGTCATCCTCTCCTCAGGAGGATGCAGGCGGAGAGATCGGAGGCAAGTCTACAGGTCTCTGAGTTCTCGGTAAACGCAGAGGGAGCAGGAGAGAAGGTCCAGCTCTCTGACCTGCTGGGTACGGTGGAGAAAACACCCGGAGCACCGAACAAGACCAAAAAGCAGCTGAGGAACCTGCAGAACCTGAAGGAGACATTGGAGCTCCCACTGAGCCGCCAGCAGACAGAGAAGGTGTGTTTAACATCTACACATACACACCTGTCTGTCTCTCTCTCTCTCTCTCTCTCTCTCTCTCTCTCTCTCTCTCTCTCACATCCCTACAGTTATAAATGTGGCAGCAGGAGTTCAGGAAAATGTAATACATTTAATTGGCTCCTATTCCAAGCTCCGCCTCCTCTGCATTCTCATTGGTCTCCCTCTTGAAAGTCTTGTTAAAAAGGTTTTAGCTGGAAAAGCTTGTAAATCAATGTTTCTCGTGTGTGTTTGTGTACAGATTCAGAGGGGCGTGGCATACGAGCGCAGCAGTACGGAGGTGTCCCGCTGGGAGAGTGTCATCGCACAAAACCAGAAGGCCGAGCAGATCATCTTCCCTCTGAAACAGGAAACAGCCGGACCCAAGCGTGTGGAGCAGGTGGTGGCCGGCTGGAAGGTGTGTGTGTGTGTGTGTGTGTGTTTTTCATATTTTGAACGATGTTCACCACAAAACTAATTAGTTGCATATTTTATCATTTCTGCTCATAAATTATTGGTCACTTACTAAATAATAAAAGTGCAGCACATCGACTAATAATTCTATATGACTCAATCAATTATCTCACTCTCAGGCTCAGACTCCTCTGGAGCAGCAGATCTTCAGTCTCCTGCACAGTAATCATCAGCCGGTTGTTGACCCCGTCTTGACCCCCGTGGAGGAGGCATCTATTAGGGCCATGAGTCTGGAGGAGGTGAGTGTCAATCATTTCTATCAATGTTACATGTGATCTGAAACGGTGTTCCTTCCTCCTGAACGTGTGAATAGGTAACGGTGTCTATGAATCTCACACCTGATTATAATATTGAGTTGAGTGCTGGATGCTGGACGGCGGGTTTTGGATGGCGGCTGGTTGGTCTCAGGTGTCTGGTGATAATGTTGGTTGTTGGAAAAAGTTTTTTGTCTGATACCTGAGGACGGATGGTGGGTTTTTGAGAACTGATGTCTGAGGACGGGGTTGGGTTCTTGAGGACGGGTGTCTGGTTTTTGAGGACGGATGACTGAAGACGGGTGTCTGAGGATGGGTGTCTGGTTTTTGAGGACGGATGACTGAAGACAGGTGTCCTGGTTTCTGAGGACGGGTGTCTGGTGTCTGAGGACAGGTGACTGGTTTTTGAGGATGGGTGTCTGAGGACGGTGTTGGGTCCTTGAGGACGGATAACTGAAGACAGGTGTCTGATGATGGGTGGTGGGTTTCTGAGGTGTCTTTAGTTAAAGTCTGGATGTTTTGTTGAAGGACAGGTGTCGGGTGTTGGAGGTTTGTTAAACGTTCCTTGTGTTGGTTTGCAGGCGAAGATCCGGCGTGCGGAGCTGCAGAAGGCACGAGCGCTGCAGTCTTACTACGAAGCCAAAGCTCGAAGAGAGAAAAAGATCAAAAGCAAGATGTAAGTGGAGTCACAGTGGAGTGATATTTTATATTACAGTGTGTTACAGTTACAATACTATAAAATCCTTTACTCCCTCAGGTACCATAAGGTACAGAAGAAGGCTAAGCGTAAGGATTTCCTGAAGCAGTTTGATGAGATGATGAAGACTGATCCAAATGCAGCTCTGGAGGAGTTGAAGAAGATGGAGATGTCCAGGATGGAGGAGAGGATGTCTCTCAAACACCAGAACAGCGGCAAATGGGCCAAGACCAAAGCCATCATGGCCAAATACGACGACTCGGTAAGAACCAGCGCGTGGGGGAACTCAGGAATTTTAACACCATTATAGCATCTTTTGTTACTCTTGTTTTCATCAAAAAATAAAATATAGTGTCTGTTTATCGTAACATTTAAAAATTATTCCACACAAACACATGTTTTACACTCTCTCACCTTCTCTTTCTCTCCTTCTCTGTGTGGTGTTTCAGGCCCGTAAGGCCATGCAGCAGCAGCTGGAGGTGAACAAGGAGCTGACGCAGAAACTTGTCGTGCCGTCAGACGATGATGAGGAGAAAGAAGACGAAGAGGCGAGCGCTCTCCCTGACTTTGTGAACGAGC
The DNA here is from genome assembly GCF_014805685.1 of Silurus meridionalis. NCBI lineage: Eukaryota > Metazoa > Chordata > Actinopteri > Siluriformes > Siluridae > Silurus > Silurus meridionalis. Next base: position 1,107,201 of record NC_060908.1, read on the forward strand.
CCGAGTCGCCCGGTGGCTCGTGAACCCGTGGATGAAGGGAAAACTGACCAGCGAAAGTCACGAGGTTACAGAGAAACCTGATGCCACGACTGCAGAGGAACCGGTGAGGAACCAGGCACAGGATGAGGATCAGGAGGAGATGGAGGAGGAGAATGAGGAAGAGAAGCTGCTGAGGCACTTTGAGATGAAACGGAAGCTGAGGAAAGACGGGGATGACAATTTGGTTCCTGTCGCACAGCAGGAGGAGGATGGTACGTTCTCACACGCTCTTTTGGGGGGGGAAGCATTCATCTGCATTTTGATACCAGCGTGAGGGCGTTTACACACACGGTTTACTCACCTGATGCTAATTGTTCAAGAAAAATTGGCGCTACTTAATTGTCTCAATTAAACCTTTGTATTCAACTGCGCTGTTGAATTCTGAAATCTGATTGGCCGGGAGGTGACAATTAATTTCCTCAGAGTTGTGTAGGTTTAAACTTGAACGTTATTGTCGTTGCCATAGTAACAGCTCACTCTTGCACTTCTCACACATTGAGGTGTCTATGTAAAGTTTTAAGGAAGGAGCCGCCAGTGTCGTTTTTTTTTTTTTTTTCTCTCTTCCACCCTCCATTGTACTACCAGGAAAGATTACACACACACACACACACACACACACACACACACACACACACACACACACACAGTGTTTATTATTTATATGAACCGGCTCGATCATGTCTGATTATCTACTGGGTTTTTTGTGTTAATGAGCTCATATGCTGTGTGTACACACACACACACACACACACACACACACACACACACACACACACACACACACACAGGTGGTGGTGTCACTACCTGAAGTGTTGTCGATGAACACTGAACACACACTCTAATAAACCACTTCTCATGTATTATCTATCAGCACGGAGTCACTTTTTTTCTAAAATCTCATCTCACCTTACACTCCATTGCGCCGGTCGCTATGGTGACAAATAACTCCTCCCCCTCCACCTGCCCTCCTCCACGCCTTGTTCTGGAACGTGTCCTGGAAGTCTTTTATTTGAAGTGTGTCGAGCATCTTCTTCTGTGATTTGTGCCTGATCTACACAATGGTATCAAAACAGACGGATCTTCATCTAATAGGAAGAGGGTAAAGTCCGCAGGAGCCAAATCTGGCGAGTAGGGAGGCTGTAAACGTGAGATCATGTTGTTTCACGTGTGAGGAGCTCAGTGACAGCGTGCACACGTGGTCAGAACTGCACCAGTTGCACAGCTCCAGATGTTCAGTCTTTCGGCACACTGACTTATGAAGGTCGGTGCTCCCTGTGACTGTGAGTGCAGCTTTGTGCTGCCGTCTGTTGATGTGATACAAAACTAGTTTCGAAATCATTTTAAATCCACACCAAATATATTTCCAGATGCCCCGCCCCAAATCCTGTAATTGTCTTTTTGGCTCGTAAACAGTTCAGAAATAAATGTTTACTGTGTGATCTTTCAGGAGTTCTGGAGAAACCCGTTGGAGACGTACAGGAGGATGAGAAGGAAGAGGAGGAAGAGGAGGAGAATGATGAAGAAGAAGAGCAAGAAGAAATCGTGTCTGAATTTAACACACTGTTTAACAGGTTGATGAAACGGCCCCAGAAGCGCACCGAGCCGCCATCGCGCAAAGTGACCCAAGTACAAGAGGCGGAGCTAATACACGAAGAGGAGGGGCTTCTAGATGAGGGTCTGGTCCACGCTCGGACCGTGGAGGACCTGGAGGACCTGGGTCACGACGGGATTGTGGAAAAGGAAGCGGTGTCGGGTTCATACGCCGCCAGCGTGGACACGGCGTCTGAGCCGCACGGCAAGAAGAAGAGGAAAGAAATCGACCCGAGCGAAGTGCTCACTAAAAACGCCAACGCGATTAAAGTGCCGCTGGCGCCGACACTGGTGGAGGGAGACGAAGGAGAGGAAGAGGAGGTGAGTCGAGGAACGGACACTTGTCTTCTTTTCCACTAAGATTTCCGATTTCATTTCCTCTTTCTCCAAGCACAAAGATATAAAAATTATCATCATTGGAAAAGAGCATCATTACACCCCTCCTTTCCTCTCTCTCTCTCCCTCTCTCCTTCTTTCTCTCTTTCCCTCTCTCTTTATTATGATGCTTTTCAGAGTCCCATCAATTAATTTGTTCTCATTAAGAGGATGTGCACTGTTTGGTTACACGTATTATTAAACAGCCAATCAGAGTCGAGTCTTATGGTCACATGACTAGTTTCAGCACAGACCATAATAGTACATTTTTTTTTTAAATACATTTAAAAAAAGTTATTTAGAAGGGGGCGGAGTTCAAATGCAATAACTATTTAAATACATAAAAAAGCAATTTTGTTTCACATCTGATCCTTTTTATGGATTTATTTGTCATAAAATCTTTATTTTTAGTCTGAACATTTATTTAGATACATAAAGTAACCATTCTGGTACAAAATGGTGTGATTTTAAATAAAAAGTTTATATATTTTTTTTTCTTGCTTATTTTTATTGGATTTTAACTCCGCCCCTTTTTCCAGGACCTCACACCTTCTGCTCTGCTTTTTCCGAACGGGATTAATTCCAGTGTTGTGTAAACTGGATGATCCTGATATCAGATTAATGTGTGTACACTGTAAACCTCAGAGCTTTTATACCAAAACAGTCCAAATAGAGAGAATGGGATTATGGAGGCTGCTTTGGGATTAATTTTTTTTTAACCCAACCCTCTTCTATAATTCATTCATTTTTGTCTTTTTTTCTATTCGTCATTTTTTCAAACTTTGATTTGTTTGTTTATATTGTTTCTGTATATCCTGTTTTTTTTTTGTTTGATCTCCTACAATCTGTCATCTCTCCATCAGTCTTATCTTCTTCTCACATCTCTCTGTTTAGGGCGTGTCTGCTCAGATGTCCATCATTAAGGAAGCCTTCGCAGGAGACGACGTCATCTCCGACTTCCTAAAGGACAAAAAGAAACAGGAAGAGGCGGGGCAACCCAAAGTGGTGGACCTGACCCTGCCCGGATGGGGGGAGTGGGGCGGAGTCGGGCTCAAGCCTTCCCGATATAAACGCAGGAAGTGAGTGTTACAGGAAGTGGAACGTTACTGTATTCACGATTTTTTGAGAATCCTGGAACTGTACAGATACGGTTACCATGGATACGGAAGATTTTATGTTCCAGAGGAACAAAAATCCGTTACGTCCAATGTTGATAAGGAACAAATCGGATTCAAGGCTTCCTGAGAATTAAGTATTGGCACCCCAGCTGCATTGAATCACTATAGAACTTTATACATTATAGTTATATAATCAATTAATTTTATAAATTTACTTATTTCATAAACACCCTTTATATAAACATCAGTGTGTGACAGATACAGGACCTGAATCAGGTTCTTGACTAGGGTAGGAATGGTTCTGGGTCAGGGTACTGATGGTCCTTGTTGAGGGTACGAGTGTTCTGGATCAGGATGCTGATGGCTCCTGGTCCAGGTACTGAGGGTTCTGGATCAGGGAACGAATGATTGTTATTCAGGGTACTGATGGTTCCGGATCAGGATACGGGAAGTTCTGGATGTTGCATTAGTTACAGTCTGGTTGTGTCTTAGATTCCGGCTGAAGCCTCCTCCTGCTGCCCCAGAGAAGACCAGAAGCTTCCGGCGGTGATCATCTCTGAGAAGAGGAACGTGTCCATCGCATTGCATCAGGTAACCTGCAGCTCAGACAGGAAGTGGAGTTACACAGACGAGGAGCGAGTGAATAAATAAATCACATTAACTACATAATGCTCTCTGTTCCTTTTTAATAAACTCTCTGATCGCTCGAAATATCTTTTTATCAGTCCTTAACTCTCTCACTCTCGCTCTCTCTCTCTCTCGCTCACACACTCTTTTTCTGTCTCTATATGTCTCTCTCTCTCCCTGTCTTTCTATCGGTTCCTTGTGCGTTCTCTCTCTGTGACGTTCCCTCACTTTATTTCTGAACATCTATATTGTGTCATGTTTCTCTCTGTCCCTCTTCATCCCTCTCTCTTTCTCTCCTTCTCTCTCTCTCTGTAGGTGAGCCAGCTGCCGTTCCCTTTCCAGCACAGCTCTCAGTTCGAGACGTGTATCCGTTCTCCCGTGGGTCAGACGTGGAACACGCAGAGCACCGTAAAGAAACTCACCGCGCCCAAAGTGGTGACCAGACTGGGCTCCATCATCGAGCCGATAAGGAAGGAGGACTTCCTGAAGGAGGAGAAGAGCGCAGCAGCGCTGAAGAACAAGCCGCAGATCGTCCTGGAGGAAAAGAACAGGACATCCAGGAGGCCAGGGGGCGGAGCCAGGGGAGAACAGAAGAAGAAAAAGAAGAAGAAATAGAAGAGGAAAAGACGAGTGACTTTATTAACTGGAGCGATGGCATGATCTCTGGTCTGGAATGAAGAGGAGCGAGGGATTAGAAGTTGAAGTGGATGGATGATGGAGATCTTGTGTACATTTGTCCTGTTGTGTAATTAAAATACTTCTCGTTATTTTTTCTCTCTGTACACATTCTTTGGCCTGCAGCTGAAACCTAAACATTTCTCTAAATTCCTTTTTACTGTTTCGGGTAAAGGAACTCAGTTCGATTTCAATAATAAGGAAGCATTTGTTATTTCCGGCTCAAACTAGTTCTGTGCTGCAGGTTGATTTTGCAGTTTTGTAAAGAAAACAAAGAGGTTTGATGTGCTCACAGCAGTCACTTTCCCAACTCTCAGACATCCGAGTCCGATTTCTTTATCAGATTTGTCGCTTTGGTACATTTTCTTTTAACAAAAAAAATGCAACACCATAAAACTCAGAAGACCACAGAGGACATCTACTGACTTCAGCCAGTCGAGAAGAGGTGAACATCATTATCAACATCTACAATCATCATATGGGTTCATGATATATATAAAACACTCATTTCAATCTAAACTTAAACTCAAGTTTAACCCATATCCTAAACATTTTTTCAACCATAAATCGATCTGCTGTTTAAACCTTTAAAGATGGAACTGAATTTAAACCTGTTTAACCCCAAATCTACCTCGAGTTTAACTTTAGCCATGTTTAACCCCAAATCCTTCATCTTAACCTTGACTTAAATCTAAGGTCATCCTCAATTCTAATGTAAATTTAAACCAAAAATTTAACCCAAAGTCAAAAATCCTAATCTCCCTTTAGATTAACTTTAATCCTGTATATAACAATAAACCTCATTTTAGTCCTAATTTAACTGTAACTAGTCTCAGTTACACCCAAGAACTAAAAGTGTTAAAACCGTGTTAGTCTCAGTCTCCCAAACGCAGGGTGTGAATTTGATGACATTTAAATCTTTTTATCCACCAGAAAAAAATCCACGAGTTCAAACCTTTCGAGACAAAAAATGTAGTTTGAGGAGTCGAAGACCTCAAGAGGTGCACTTACTTTTGTCCAGAAACAAACGCCTGTGTACACGGTGCATCAAATTCCACAATTTAACCTTCACTCTGACATTTTTTCATATCATCAACAAAGGAACATTGAAGAACGAGTTCATAAGGAAGGAAATATGAGCAATTAAAGCTCCGTTGTGTTTATTGTAAACACCAGACAGAAATTAGAATCATCATCATCATCATTTTCATGTTTTAGACGAATCCTTTTTTGGCCCAAAAGAAGTTCCTTGTTTGTCTGTTATAGATATATGATCATGTGGGGGCATTTCTGGGAAGTGCAGGTTCACCTGAAGCACCATGAATTGTTCATGAAGGCCAGACTCTGCAGGCCTGATGAAAGAAACGAGGGGAGGTGCTCTGTTCAGAGTTTTGATGCCGCTGTGACTCAGCACAAAGTTTCTTGTAAAAGCTGCTCTTTCTTTCTCAGGACTCAATCGTTCTCTCTCTCTCTCTCTCTCTCTCTCTCTCTCTCTCCGCCCGTCTGCTCTGGTCTGGGACACACATCTTTTTGTTCTGTGGGATCAGTTCTTCGTTGACATGCTCCTCGTGCTCTTTGTTGCGTGTTGGCTCCAGGTGTGGACAGGTGTAGCTGGTTATACAGCCGGAGCTCCAGTCGGCAGGTGTGGGGACATGACCCCTGGACATAACGTCACCTCGCAGACGAGCCCCTCACCTTACACCATCAAAGTCAGCAACACCACCTTCAGCACCAACCAGACGATCAAAGGTAACCTCAAACGCTATGATTCGCATTTCTTTTATTCATTTCAGCACCAAAGAATCCTGAGAGACCTTCTGAGGGAAGTAGGAGGAGATTAGGAAATGTGACAGTTTGTGCTGAAAAGGAACTCGAAAAGGTCGAAAAGTGTTTCAAATAGAAGCTTTTTAAAAAAAGGTACCTTTTACTGGTAGTGGATGGACAGACAGACAGATACATAGAACAACTTTAAAAGAACCCCCTGGATGGATGGATGGATGGATGGATGGATGGATGGAAGAACAGTGCCTGATGGCTGAGTTGCTTGGAGAAATAACGTGCACTTCATCTCTAAACCGGATGAAACTGGTTGAGAATTAATGAATGTGTAGATTATGAGCTGATGGGAGAAGGTTGGATGGAGGGAAGGCTAATTAGTTAAGAGTGGAGAGCAATGGGTGGATGGATAAATGTCGGTTAGATAAATGAAATGAAACGAATGAGAAAGCAGAAATGGATGGATAAAATTCTGGATGCGTGGAGAGAAGGTGAGCTGATAGAGATGATGGATGGATATTGAACTATTTTAAATGGAGGGATGGAGTTTGGAGAAGAGGATGGTAGCTATTTAAAGGGAGGAAGGAAGGAAGGATTTGTAGACTAGACTGAATGGCGGCTCTTTATGAGAGAGGTAAAGGAAGAACAGATGAAGCGGAGGGGAGAAAGTCTTCAGGGAAGAGGAAGAAGACGTGTGAATTGAGAAGGAGAATTTGGAGATGGATGGCGGGGTTTGAAAGGGTGCAGATGTTTAAATTGAAGGTGCGATGTTAAAGGTGTAACATGATGCAGCCTATAGAGGCAGTTAGCATTAGCGTTGACGCCCATGAGGAAGAGGAAGAGCTTATAATGCTTCATGAGTGATTTGTGATAACATTAGAGAGGGTAAAGAACTGGATTAGGAAACCTCCAGTGAGCTCGGAGACGGCAGGAGGGTCGGTGGTTTTTTGGAAGTCTTGCTTTAAATATCTCTCGAGTTACTCATCCTCACTTCGCCTCGATCCGTGTCCGAGAAACATACGCAATATTTATTTAATCATTTTTCATGTACAGAAATGGATTTTTGGTTCCATATTCACTCTAAAGATTTGGGTTTGTTATTTGTTTATTTATTGTTAAAGAAAACATAGTAATTACACTGTAATGTGTGAACAAACATCAGTTACATGTGGCACATATATATAATATAATATATAATATATAATATCTATAACCTTATAAAAATATAAACTAAACACAGAATTGACTGATTTAATTTTTGTTGAATTCTTTTATGAGATTTTTCTTTGCGTTTTATTTTGCATTAATAATTATTTACATATATTCATATTTATATTATATATATATATATATATATATATATATATATATATATATATATATATATATATATATATAAAAGAAACAAATAAATATATGTATAAAACGCATAAAAAACATTAAACCTCACTAACGATTTAAATATATAGATATTTAACCCCCAAAAAAATAATAACAATAAAGAAATAGATAGTTAAATAAATAAATAAATAAATAGATGAACCATTTTGTTTTGTTCTGTTTATAACAGCAGATTTCCGAAGCCAGTCGAAAAAACGAGGTGTGTAACACAATTAGCCTAAATATCACGTTGTGAAAGAATTGTGTCTGAAAAATTCAATTAAACAATTTCTTCTTAGAAAACTGAAAAATAAAAGAAATTACAGCGAAAAGTTACAAAATTTATTTATTTATTGTGGCGCTAAGTAAATCGCCTGCCCCCCCTGCTGGCGTAATGCTGCAATTACACGTACTACACATACTGTACACACGTCCACACACACAGACACAGACACACACACACACACACACACACACACACAGAGGATTATGTAGAAGTTTGTAACGTGTCAAAAATGTGTGTGTGTGTGTGTGTCAGTGATGATCCAGGGCCCGGTGTACATTGGTTTGCTCCTGCAGGCCCGATCAGGATCCAACCCAATCGCTGTGGGGACCTGGGGTACTCCTCCATCTAACACCCAGCACTTAGCGGTAAATACACACACACACACACACACACACACACACACACACACACACACACACACACACACACACACACACTAACTATTAAACACATACTTTACATTTACATGCACCATTTATTGAGTGTAACATAATGAATGTTGGAGGTTCAGATCTCAGCTCAGGAATATGACAAAACTAAGTGCACCCCTGCGTACGTCACGTGATCAATGACTCCACGTTTATTTCAATATGTTTCTACAGAGCATGTAAATGTTTCTGTCAATCAACTGTTACCATGGAAACGATAATCAACAGTGGAAATCACAGCTTTGCACTTTATTTCATTAAACAGTCTGTTTGTAATGTGTGTGTTTGTGTTTGTGTGTGTGTGTGTGTATGTGTGTGTTGTGTTTTAGTGCTCAGGAAACAGCCAAAGTGCCATCACACACTCCAACATAAACATTAAGAACAACGAGACGACCTACACATGGATTCCTCCAGATTCAGTAAACTCCGCCTTCATCACGTAAGCGATCGGAAAAGTCGGGAAACATCATCAATAATCAATCGATAATTAATTGATAAACAAAAACGATAAAGACACAAAAGGCTTCTGTACAGTAGAACCTGAGTGTGTAAAAGTGCAAAAGTAAAGTTTATGATTTATTAAATAGTGTTGATATAAATATTATTTATTAGAAATACCAAAATATTATTATTATTATAACATTTGGGTTAATACATTTTTAATTTAATGTGTGTTTTTGTCCTTCAGGGCCACCGTAGTTACAAATAAAACCACTTTCTGGATAAACCTCAAATCTGAGACACTGAACAGAGGTGAGTGTTTTACCTTAAAACTTTATAAAGTTTATAATCAGTAGGAAATTTTTTAATATTTCAAGAGTGTTGTTTCCATCATTTAACTGAAATCCATCAATAAATGTTTCAGTTCTGCGTAAAATCCTGGACCTTCACTTGAGTGTAATATACTGAATATTGGAGGCTCAGAACTCAGAACTAAGTGCTCGTCTCAGTCTCCTTTACATACAGTGTGAATTTGGTGAAAATCGGAGAACGTCAATTATTCCACGAAGACAAAAACATCAACGTTCTCAGATATTCACCGAATTCACAATGTACATGAAGGAAGTCGAGAATATAACAGGGGTGCACTTAGTTTTGTCTCTTCACACCCCTGAGCTGGGATCTGAGCATGTTCGTATTTCAGAACCTGAACCTCAAAATGTAAAATAACTCCTTTTTATGTTCTTCTGCTCTGTGTGCTTGAACCTCTCACGCTTTTCTCAACCTCAGGTGGAGGAAATAATGCAGCAGCTGATCCTAAGGTGGCTGTGACCCCTGTTCTGTTCCTCATGTTGATGTCCACGGTGTTCCAATCGTTCATCGATGCTCCATCAACGACCTCCCGTTAGCCGCGTCCCAGTTAGCGTGCTAATCAGTGTTTAATTGACCAGTGTTCCTCACGTTTATACGCCGTAGCAGGATTCCTGGATCTCTTTTTATCTGCAGTGAAGTATGAAATGAAGCTTTGGAATAAATAAATGTAAGGTTTGATTTAAAAATGTTCACAACCTGAGTGTGACTTTACTGTGTACAACAAAACACTGAACTTCTGTAACCCTGAAATGAAAACTTAATCCTAGTCTAAACGTAGCTTTGGAGTAAACCTGACTCCTACCCTAGTGTAGACTCCTAATCTAACTTTAAACCCAGGACTTCAGTCTGGTTTTAACTGTGAGATGTTGTATGGATTAGAGACAGTGGCATTGAGTAAAAGACAGGAGGTGGAGCTGGAGGTAGCAGAGCTGAAGATGTTGAGATGTTTGTTGGGAGTGACGACGATGGACAGGATTAGAAATTAGTTTATTAGAGGGACAGCGCATGTAGGAAGTTTTGGAGACAAGGTGAGGGAGGTGAGATTGAGACGGTTTGGACATGTGCAGAGGAGACATGGGGTATATCAGTAGAAGAATGCTGAGGATGGAGTCACCAGGAAGGAGGAAAAGAGGAAGACCAAGGAGGAGGTTTATGGATGTGGTGAGGGAAGACATGCAGGTAGTTGGTGTGAAAGAGGCAGATGTAGAGGACAGGGGGTATGAAGACGGATGATCCACTGTGGAGACCCTTTTTGTGGGAGAAGCCGAAAGAAGAAGAAGAAGTTAAACCTGAATTCTATCTCCACTCGCTCAAACAAGTTTAACTCTTATTTAAACTAAAACTAGCTAAACCCAAATTACAACTGTAGTGTAATTGAAATCCTAACCGTAGTTTAATCCTAAATCTAACAAATTTATGTCTAAATCTAACCTTAGTATAAGTCTAAATTAACCCATAACCCGATTTAGACCGAACCCTAGAGCAACCTTGTGGTGAAAATCCTGAACTTCAACTTGTGTGTAATTTAAATCTTATGCCATCACACTCCTGAGATCTGAGCACTTCAGTGTATCAGTGTATAGCGTAGGAGTGAACACAAGTTATAGCAGCTTAGGTTTAGACTCAGTTTAAACTTGAACTTAATTTTACTGTTCTGGTTAAACCAGGTTTCGAGCTAGATTTAACTGTAGCTTCAGTCAGGGTTAAACTACGAATAGAAATCAAATTAAATTATAGTTATAATTAGGGCTAAACTAAGGTTAGAATAAGCTTAAACCTGGGTTAGACTTAGAGTTTAACTTCGCTTCTAGTTAGGGCTATAGGTGGGTACAATAAGATTTAAACAAGGTTTAGATGTAGGGTTTATAATAATAGAATAAAAAGAGAGGCTGCTGCGGGAACATCGGTTATAATTTTACTCCCCACTGATATACTAAAGTGCTCAGGAGTGCGATGAGACAAAACTAAGTGCACCCCAGTGTTAGTCTCCTTCTCCTTTATGTACAGTGTGAATTTGGTGAAAATTTGAGGATGTCGATTTTTATGTCCAAAAAAACAGTAAGGGGTTAATAAGCCTTTTTTTTTTTTTGGCGGAAAAATTTGTGTTCTCTGATTTTCACCGAATTCACAGCAGGCATTAGGAGGACCGAGACAAACACAGGGGTGCACTTAGTTTTGTTTGGTCATGCTCCTGAGCTGAGATCTGAGCTTCTGATTTTCAGTAAACTACACTTAAATTGTGCAGGTTTGGACGCAGGACTGAAACGTTTTACTGATGGATATCAGTTAAAGTATGTAAACACTAAACTTCACACTAAATATTTGTAAATTGTCCTGATAAAAGTAGTATAAAATATAACACTGATCATCAGGTATAAATTTCACCTGGTCGTGTTTCTGATTTAAGGTTTATTCAGAAAGTGGTTTTATTTGTGAAATAAAAAGTAAAATGAGGTTTGATTTAGAGATAAACTAGACCTTAATTTCAGGTTAAGCTTGGATGAGGATCATGGAGTTATATTTGAGTTAACCCTGTTAATAACCATGTTCTAAACCTGGACCTTTTGTTGAGTGTAATATAGTAAACATTGGAGGTTTAGCTCTCAGCTCAGATACATGAAAACCCTTGTGTTAGTCTCGGTCTCCCTCAAGTACAGTGTGGATTTGATCAATATTTTTGTCCATAAAATTATTTTGGGCAGTAGAATCGACATTCTCAGATACACATTAGGAACACCACAACTAACATAGGGGTGCACTTAGTTTTGTCTCGTCATGTTCCTGATCTGAGTTCTGAATTTCTGATTTTCAGTATACTACACTCAATAAAAGATCCAGGTTTGGGAATTAGGGTTAAACCAAGCTTACATTTTGGTTGAACTTGGGTAAGGGTTAAGTTAAACTATGGTTTGAGTTAGACTTAAATGTAGGTTAGAGGCAGGGTTCATATAAGCTTATAAATAAAATACATTATAGTTATAATTAGGGTTAAACTAGGGTTAGAATTACCTTACACCTAGGTTAGAGCCAAGGCCTAACTTAAAATCTAGTTAGGGATAAATGTGGGTACAAATTTAGGGTTAAAAATTAAACTATCAATTCTAATGCAACTGCGTAACAGTAACATCATTTTAATGTAACGAATGTAAGTGTAACATAACTGATGTAACAGTAATGTAACTGATTCTATAGGACGAATGAATAATGGAATTGTACTACCATAATTCTATTTAAACTTTAATGTAACTAGCATAATTCTAATGTAACTAATGTACCCGTAACACCACTGTTTTGTTACCAGTGTAACTGTAACGTAATTATCATGTAAAACTGGACCCACACATTTCAGCTGCCGTGTAATTTTCGAACTCTCCGCAGCTCATTTCTCCCGGAGACTGGTATAATGCTTATACATTTGTAAGGAGTATTTTTATCCTGTAATTGTGGTATTAAAGCGGTAATAGATGATTATTCACAACTCGAAATCGAAGTCTCTAAATCGCGATAACACGACGCCAGCTTTTTCCTTTTCCTCTAATTATCTCCCTGTCAGAAAGCCAGAGGGAAACATTAACACAGATGCCAAAAAAGTTACTGAAACTACTGCTGCATGTGTGTGTGTGTGTGTATGGTTTGCAGTTGTGAATGTTGTGCAGATCATGTGTCTTTTACACACACACACACACACACACACACACACACACACACACACACACATTAACTGAGAGGAGTGAGGCATTTCTGGCATCTCTCACCATTACAGTCTGGGTAAATATTAGCATAGAGTCAGTGCTACATAAAGTAGCAGCTAAATCCAGTGGCTTCACACACACACACACACACACACACACACACACACACACACACACTCCATAAAGTAATGGGACAAAACTTAAACACCACAATCTCACATTTAATCTGGAAATAATATTTATAGTCATGTGATGCTTTGGAAAGTGTAAATCTGCTTGTGAGACGTTTGCACAGAAACATCTGTTAGAAAATGTGCAGTTTGGTTAGTACTTAAATAAACCTTCATGGTCCTCCCCCAGGAGCTGTGCTGTACAGACCTACAGGTGCAGTGTTAGAAAAAGGAAATAAAAAAAGGACGATGCTTATACTTTACATTTTAGACATTTTGCAGATGCCTTTATCCAGAGCGACTTGGTGGAGCTGGGATTTGACCTCATGACCTTCTGAGCCAAGGGCCAATGCTGTAACCACTGAGCTGCTACCTGCTCATACATGTTGGTCATACACACATATATACACATATATTATATAGATCAGTGGTGGGCGGTGCATTTGGTACCTGGGCCTTCAGTAGGCACTTACCCGACTTAATCCACCACTTAATACCACCACGTCGCAATTATAGAAACCATCAATACTGTACAAAAACGTATGGTATAAAGCCCAGCAGTACTGACTCTGAAGGCTCTGGGCAGATTAGATTGACATGGCAGCACATAGAGGCTGAAATCTAATTGGACAAAAAAATCTAACCTCCACATTCACGTACTAGAAGCAGTGCAGCCAAAAGAAACGCTACGAAATAAAGAGAATAAACTGTTGGGAAAACATTATTACAATTTCATGGAACAAATATTAGAATTTAGGTTGTAAATGAAGTTCAGTGCTTCTGATAGTGTTTATACCAGCAGAGAAGGTTTTACTGACCCAGACCGCCCGCCACTGATAAATATATATCTCCCAGCTTGTAAGGAAGCTGGGGTCAGAGGGCAGGGTCAGTCATGATACAGCACCCCCTGAAGCAGACAGTGGGAGATTTAGATGATTTGAAGCACAATCAAGAAAATCAGAGCCTTAACTGTTGAAAGACACCCAAACCCCCCATGAAGAAAACACTTCAATAAACCCTGCAGTATTTTGTAAGAACAATTTCACTTTCATTTGTAAGAGAGAGGAGATTCTCAAAAAGCATTTTTTTCCAATCAGAAGACTGAAAACTTCAGAAACCTGAAGTCTCCACAAGGGGGTGCTCTAACAAAGATATTTTTAAATTTAAATTTTAGTTAATTTAAATAAGTTCTTCAAGCTCTCCAGAAGAACCGATGACCTTTATTAGTTACTTCAAATCTTTTATTTTTTTTCTTCTATCTACACTGAGACTGCGCAGACCGTCAACGAAAGCGTAGCTTTATGAAAACGATCTCCAAAGTGGACACATTTCCGTGCTTTGCTTTTTCAGATGTTTCAGTGTGGATAAGCAACTTTCTGGAAATAATTGAAAACTAAAGTGTGGACATGAAAAAGGTTTTTTTGAATAATTAATCTGGATTCGTTTACACGTAGCCTACGTCACTTGGTAAGGCATGTTAAATTTGCATAGAAAGAAAAGAATCCAGGTGTGTTCCGTACTGAATTGTTACTCCATGTCCCACAGAGACACAGAAAATAAACAAATCACCTGCTGGTGTGAACAACGTGAAACTGCTGCTTTACCCTCATTTCCATGTAACCCTGGTTGTGGTTACAACACAATGCCAAGTGAGCAGCATGAAGGATGAGCATTTCATTAGAATGACTCAGTTCACCTGGAGCAAAGGCGTGTCTGGTGAGACGCAAAGGAAGGAACGCAGTCGGAGAGTATTGAGAACATACTTTTCCCCCCAGCATTGATTACTGTAAAGCAGGATTCACTCAGGGAAACGAGTCCACACCAGAAAAACCAGAACAAGCGCTTCTGTTTTATTACACCCAATCACACAACCTTTAATCTTCTCCAATGGGTCATAAGGTTTCTCTGATGCACCTCAGCTAGGGAAAACCCTCCACTTCTCTTAGAGCTGTTTCTACACGAGTAACAGCTCAGAGAGAAGTCAGTAAGGGATTAGGAGATAGAGAAGAAGGAATTGGACTTTAGACTGGAGCTCTAGGTCTTTCACACACACAGGATTTACAGCAGGACTCCAGACGGTGGTGAGTGTTTGCGTCATCAGTTCCGAGGAGATAACGAGGGGGTTAAATATAGTAGCTGTGAGCAGAGTGTAAATCTGCTACACGCAACCAGAGACTGTGGCACGAGTCCAGACATCAGCATGAGCGTAATGTGGATGAATGGTTCCTACCATTCCACCATCTCCCAGACGAAGCGTCCGGTTCTTAGTAAATCTGGATGCCGGTGCCACATTCACATCTCATTCAAGAGAAATCAAAGCCCCGTAAATACATATTAAACACTGTGTTCAAATACAACTATACCCACTGAAATCTTTCCTGTGACCAATTCTGTTCCAGGAGGAGCTGGATGGAGATATTAAAGACCCAATAAAGGAAATAAACCACTGCATGTTGTGGGTTTACAGGAGATTAAAACAGGGTGGTGTAATTGAGCAGAACTAAACACCATTATAATATAAATATTAATCAATAAAAACACTATTGTAAAACTAATCTCATACATATATGCAAAAAAACTTGCATTAAAACATTTATGCAAAAGCAACTCTTAAACCTGATTGGTCAGGAGGTTTTAAGTAATTTACAGCAAACTGCTCCCTTTGAAACAATAGTCGCCATAGCAACAACAAATATTGGTAGGGTGAAACCAAGTGTAACTATTACCATGGTGGGGTCAATTTTCAAAGGAGTCTCCAGTTTGACATATCATCCAATCAGGTTAATGGATTTAGAAATCAATTGATAGTTTTTTCTAAAACACATGATGTATAAAAAAAAAAAAATGCTCAGATGTTTTTTTTCAGTAGGTTGAATTTATTCAAGCTGTGATTTAAAAACTGACGGAGTGAAGAACAAATTCAGGACTCTCTCACATGTAGGAATGAGGACGAGTTGGTTAGGACCGGGGAGGGGGGGATAACGATAAACCGACTAAGAGAATGGCTCACACACACTCGCGCGCACACACACAGTTTAAATAAACACCATCTCTGTATTAATCAGAACCAGCAGCAGTACTAATTGGGCAGAAGAGTCAGGGTTGTTTTCTTATCATTCTTCTTCAACGTTACGTGTTTTAACCGTTTAAATTTTTCCTATTTTTCCCTCTTTTTGTCGGCAGACTTTGTTATTATATATAAAAAAGAAAATACGGTGACTGGTGAGAAAGGGGGCATTTAGATGACCTTTTTGAGCTCATCGTACAGGACAAGGACGAAGGCACCACCCATGCCACGGAGAACGTTGGACCATGCGCCCTTGAAAAAGGCCTTTGAGCCTTCATCTCGTGCGATCTTCTTCCAGCAGTCAATGGTGCCGGTGTACATGATGTCGGCTGCAAACACAACAACGTTTATGTGCACAACTTGACAAAAATGGGGCTTTGAATATTCATATAGAACCTAATTTCTGGATGAAATTTTTTTATTGTTGACAGCCAATCAGAGGGGAAAATATATAAATATAAAATTATAATTGACTAAAGGCAGGAAGCAACAATAAATGTAGACGTTCAACTGATGTTCTGTACTATTTACACAAATACACCCATATGACAAATACAGCTGAGGTAAAAATCCCTCCTTTTCTGTTAAGCCTCGTAAATAGACAGTGATTTGATGAGCGATTTTACCTCCTTTGCGACCGGACTGCATCATCATGCGACGCCTGACCGTGTCGAAGGGGTAGGAAGTGAGACCGGCGACAGCGGTTACAGTCTGAGCGATCATCCAGCTCACCACGATGTGGGTGTTCTTCGGGTCGGGCATCATACCTGTGTGAAAAAATAATTTAAGAAATAAAGCTTGGTGTTTATTTTTATTCCTAAAATGTTAGACGGAAACCTGCGACTCACCCTTTGCCGTGTCGTAGATGCCGAAATAAGCTGCTCTGTAGATGATGATCCCTTGCACGGACACATTGAAGCCCTGGTACAGCCCCTTCAGCCCGTCTGACTTGAAGACCTTCACCAGGCAGTTCCCCAGGCCGGAGAACTCTCTCTCGGCGCCGGCTTTCCCACGTCAGCGGCCAGACGCGTTCGGGCGAAGTCGAGAGGGTAGACGAAGCAGAGCGAGGTGGCTCCGGCGGCACCCCCGGACGCCAGGTTACCAGCGAAGTAGCGCCAGAACTGCTTGCGCTTGTCCACACCGTCAAGGAAGACCTTCTTGTACTTGTCCTTGAAGGCGAAGTTGAGGGCCTGCGTAGGGAAGTAGCGGATCACGTTGGCCAGGTTGCCTCTCCAGAACGACACAAAGCCCTGCTCCTTGGGGATTCGCACCACGCAGTCCATGATGCCCTTGTACTGCTTGTCAACTGTGATCTGCTTGCTGGCATGTTGGACCTGCAGATAGAACAAACATCACACTTACTGTCTGGATCACCTTTACAAAATGAAGGGGGTTTACACTTTATTTTCAGCTTAAACTGTAACCCAGAAGATATAAAACCATCCAACACCAAGTAAAGACACAAAATAGTGAACAAACGCTTTAGTAAAAACCAGTCTCCTTGAGGCGACCTTACTTGAAAAATCCATCTACCTGGAATTTGGATTTTATTCCGTGGACAGGAAAATACCTGGAATAATTTATAGTAAAGATTTCGACACTTGGAATAAAAGGAGAACGATTACATAACGCCGGGCGCACTTCCGCTTTAATGGCGGCGTCCATGTTGAAAGTTAAGGCGAAAAAAATGGTAAAAATACGTACAAAAAAGATCGTAAATCAGAACACGGGTTTGTTTAAAGGTTTCCATTGAGGGTAGATGCGGAAAATGTTTATATATATTTATATATAGATATAAAACGCTAAAGGTCTTGTTGAAGCCAGCGCACGAGCGCTACAATGTCATGCCCTCTTGAATGGGAGAAGCTAGCCGGCTAATCTGAGGTACTCGGTAGCATGCTAACAATGCTAAAGGGCATCGAAGCAAAGAAAGGTTAGCTTTATTTGCGGTGTAATGAAATAAAACGTAAAAACACGATGGTTATAGTGTGCGAGAGGTGAGAGTGGTAAAGCCGGGTTTAAAGTGAGGCTGAAGCGGCGGTGATGAAACACTGCTGGAGGATCCGGTTACCGAGCCGACAAGATGCCGGGCATACCTGAAGGAGAAGCTTGACTCTCTCGATGGGAGCGACGGCTGTCTTGGAGATAGCGGCGGCAATTCCTCCGGCCAAGAAATCCTTGGCGAACGAAATGGCGGTCTCACTCATCTTTTTCGTTTATTTAGTTATTCCTTTTGTCTTTCTTTTTTTTTTTTTTATTCCCCTTCTGTCCGTCCTTCTTCCCCACCCTAAGATCTGATCTTCTCGGCCGCTCGGTCGAAATGGCCGATTTTTATACAGGCATCAGGGTTTTTTTTTTCCTCCTCGAGCCCGAATCTCGCGAGAGCGCCTTACATACCATTGTGATTGGTTCCGTGTGCTGACGTCATCAAACCATTCACCTCCCCCATCCGTCCTCGTTCCTCAATGACAATAGGAGGAGAAAAAAAACTCTATGCCTACTATACTTGCGCACTACGCAGGGTAGTACGCGTGTCGCGCTGTCGCCATGGTAACGCCCGGCCGCGTACTACTGAGTACCCAAGTAGGCATTATAGAGGAGCCTGAACATTTTGTTCCATTCACGTTCAGGGTTGTTTCTTTTTATTATACACCTATATGACAATGAAAATACAATCAGGACTATGATTGGCTCTTATCAGGCCCAACCTTTTTTTTTCATTGAATCGACATAATTCCCAAGATTAGATGGAAGTCCTGAGACGCCATGTGTTCTAATTTTTTTTATTCCATCCCAGTTTTCTCGTTATCACGACTTGATTTTTTTCCTGATATTCTGCATAAGATCATGTTTTAGATGCAGCTTCGTTCCCTTTTCATACTACACACTTTACTGCACACTATTCACGTTTTGTATACATTTGCACACTTTTTTGATATATGAAATAACTCAGTGTATAATGATAACAATAGTTTATGTTTAAATTCAGACTGCCAATTAAAAACGAAATGACAGTCTACAGTAGGTAACACCCATGTTTTTTATTTGCTATTAACGTTTACCTCATCCACCAACACTATCATCAAACATTTCTGTGCTTTTTATTTTAATGAAATAACAACAGCAATTACCATCCATCTTCATTTAAAAAAATAAATCTAAAGTAACATGTGATCGGGCCTTGGCCTGTTCCTGACCTTCAAACACCTGGTAAATAGACTAATGCCTTCACACATTAATCGCTTGCATTGGATATACTGTCTATGAAAATAATCCAAAATGTTGACATCACAAATAACTCTGTAGGACCTCTATGACGTTTGAATAAACTTTATTCCAGTAACACGGTGAGGATTTCATGACCTCGTGTCTATCACGTGACCTGCATGTCGGCTTCATGTCCTGCCAAGTTTTATATATATATACAGCGCTGAACAAGGGCCGTGAACCGTATGGACATTCTCAGCTGGCGCTAAAGACTAACGCGGGCCAAGAATAGAGTTGAACTCAAGGTCTGTTGTCCTTCAGGAGAACAGCTCAGGACCGAGGCCTGCTGCAGAGGTCAGACCTGAGCTTCAGCTCCCTCTAACACGGCGCACAGGTAAAACCAGCGTCTTAAAAAAAAACTTGACTACCGTCTAGAAGGTCAGATCCGACTGGGTGTATTTTGTACACATTTAAATCCTGAACCAGCCAGTTTGCTCACTCTGAGAACTGAATCAGGAAAGTTACTTTGATTTTGACGTGTCGCTTCAACCACCCTGACCTTGAGACGTCCACATTCTCACAAGGGGAATGAAGAAAAAACAATGACTGGTGCTAATTTTAATAGGTTTGAACTTTAGTCCTGAATATCTGATGATCTGATACAGCTTCAAGAAAATCCACATTAATAGTTAACTAATAGACCAAAAATGCAGAAATGGCATTTAATTTGTCCTGCACACTGGTGTGTGTACAAGTCACAGTTATAATAGATAATATATATTACATTTTATTAATATTTTTATAATTCCAAATTGCAAGTTTGTAAATTTTTTTTGTCAACTTTTCCCCCTTTGTAAATTTTTCAAAATATTTTACAGAATATTTTATTATTATTAATATTATAAGTATTTCCGATATGAATATCCACAAATAAACCTCTTTGCTCTTGTTACTCTGTGACTGGTTGGTTTTCTTGACTGTTTTAACTGTTTTTTTTCTCAGTTAAAAGCTGAAATGATTCTAAATTATTCGTAAGTTATAAAGTGTTCACAGTAAAATGTACTTAAAACGTTTACAAAAAGAAAAAATTAAGAAATTAAAATAATATTTTGAAAATAATAAATCCCAGCACAGTCTCTCTCTTTCACATACTTCAAATGAAAAGCTAATAAATAAATAAAAATTACTTGGGTGTGGTTATTGTAATTAGGGGGAGGAGTTTACAATGTTGCAATACACTAAACTGCCACTAAGGGGCGAAAAATCATTATTTTTAAAAAAACAAATCGGAGTAAATAAAATTAAATGGTTACGTGTTACAATATTTTGTGATAAATTTAAATGAAATTTTTTTAATTAGATTTTTTTTTTCCGGACAATTTCTCAATTAATCTCAGGCTCAATTAAACAAGAATTTAAGCAAACCAGTTTATTGTAAAATAGAAAGAAAAAAAACAATTCTGATTTCTTATAAAGTGTAAAAACTGTAAATTTCCTCTTGAAATTACATAAATGATTAACAAAAGGTACAAAAAAGGTTTGAAACACAGTGTTGACTGTAAAGAAAACACAGAGGTACAGAACTGATGTATAAATAGAAGTGCTGCTGAAACGTCAGAAGAAACAGACGCTCCGTATCCGATCACCAGGCGCACGACATCTCGGACGCAGCATCGCTGTTTCGCCTCCGACGGATCGGAGACCAGCCGAATTCCGATTGGGCGTCATCAGCCAGGTGGCCACGCCCTGAGTGGGAGGGGTTTCGGAAACTCTGCTGTTTCCCTCTGAAGACTCGAGGTCTGGAGTTCATCTGCAAAAACACATTGAATTAAACACCAGGATGAGATTCCTCAAACTTCATAACCTGAAAACAGAAAAGTAAAATATTCCGAGAAATTTTCAGACCTGGACGAAAACGGATGTGTTCATCTGGAGGGTCTCCACACGCTCTGTTAGATGATTTAGCCAGTCCACGTGATCAGTGATGGACTGACGCAGATCTATGCCGTTCTACACAAGGAATAAAGCTAAATGATAAATAATCACAAATATAATTCGCTAGTTTAGTTTATATATTGTCTTGGCCAGATAGGAATAGTGCTTTTAAAAGCGTCTCACCCCAGACAGATTTTCTTTCAGCTCAGCTGCAGCAAGTCGGACATGTTCCAGTTTATCGATCTGCTCCTTCAGGTGATCTTCCAGCTCCTGAATCATCATCAGACCTTCATCTGTCTTCCTCATCTGCTTACCCACCATCCTGCTGGAATACACACACACACACACACACACACACACTATTAACATCAATCAATCAATCAATTAATCAATCAATTTGTCTCTATCTATCCATCTAATTTATATTGATAGATAGCTCAGATGAGTCGGTTCAGAGTCGACTCTGTAAACGACACATCACACACAATAGACTCCAATTTGAGCATTTTTCTGTCTTTTCTTACCAACATATTCACAAGTTCTTCAACTAAAAAAAAACAAACAGTATTTTAACATAAAGTGCAAAAGGATCAAAACAGCTAAATTGATAAATTCTTAATCTTATATTTAACTGAGAATAAGCAGGTCACTGAACATCCCGACTCTTGATTCATTCAGGTAAAGTTTTACACCATAACAAACACAACAACCATTCCTTTAACTCCATTTTCTTTTAACTCACCAAATGTAATGTTTATTACTTTAATTGTAAAAAAAAGAGTTGAGTTATAATGTAAAGAAAAGTCCAGCTGAACAGCGGTGAGGCTGCAGGAGGGGTTTTTCTTCCAGGTTTGTTCCGAAAAATCTTCGGAATGCAGCCAGGTTGCCAGATTTCCCTACGATCCCGCACTCACTATAGAGTGAAAAATGAAACATCTAAATAAATTAATAAGCAGCAGTTTGTTGTGGTTTTAACCATAAAAATGATCATGTAGGTGAAGGGAACAGAGGTGATGGTAGGTATGGTTTTAAGGAGAGGAATGTGGAAGGGCAGATGGTGGTAGATTTTGCTAAAAGGATGGGAATGGCAGTGGTGAACACTTATTTAAGAAGAAGGAGGATCATAGGGTGACTATAAGAGTGGAGGAAGGTGCACACAGGTGGACTATGTTCTATGTAGGAGATGCAACCTGAAGGAGATGGGAGACTGTAAGGTGTTGACGGGGGACAGTGTAGCTAGACAGCATCGGATGGTTGTCTGTAGGATGGTTTTGGAGGTGAAGAAGAAGAGGAGGAGAGTGAAGACTGAAAGCAGAAGAAGATGGTGGAAACTGAAGGAGGAAGAGTGTGAGGTTCAGGGAAGAGGTCAGACAGGAGCTCGGTGGTGGTAAGAGGTGCTGGATGGTTGGGGAACTACTGCAGGAGTGATGAGGGAGGCAGCTAGAAAGGTACTTGGTGTGTGAGGAGGGTTATGGATGTGGTGATGGAAGACATTCAGGTAGTTGGTTTGAAAGAGGAAGATGTAAAGGACAGTAGTATGGAGACGGATGATCCGCTGTGGCGCCCCCTAATGGGAGCAGCCGAAAGAAGAAGATCCGAAGTGCAATTTTGGGAAACATAACCAATCTGGCAACAGAGTCGAGTCGCGGCGCTACAAGAAGTAACGTCAGCGGACCAATCAGGGAGCAGCTCAGTCACAGGCGCTGAACTCTGTTATTTTTGTTCCCTACACATACGAATGAAACGCTTCCCCCTGCACCCTTTATAGTGCACTTTATATCTAGTGAACATCTTTTGGGATAGAGCCCTAATGCGCTACTTTCAGTTTACAAATTATTAATAATTACAAATATTATTACAATGGATTTAAATAGATAAATTACCAGTTTTAGGGCTGTAAAAAAAAATCTGTAGCGATTTAATGAATAAATATAAAAAAAAAAATAAAAATCTGCTATAAAAAACAAACAAAAAAAATAACCGAAAAAAATAATTTAGTAAAAAAACAAAAACAAACCCTAAATATATAAATACAATATTAAATGTACTTAATTTTAATAAATAAAAACTGAAATGAGTGAACTAATAAAGAAAAAAAAAGTCCAATTAATAATTTTATATATTTATATCAAATATAACACCTTCCTGAATGTTTTAAAAAATAAGGGCCGAGTTTGATTTAATTTAAAAGAATATCCATTAAAAACACAGCATCTAAAAAACCAAATATTTCTAAAGTGATTAAAAAGAAAAATATTTACAAACTATTTTTACATTACTAGGAAAAAAAAATCATTTGTATACATTCTTTATTCCTCAAAGTCTCGCATGGACTTCCCTTTATAATCCTCATTATACAGTTGCTTATCGCTGCTTTAAAATAAAGTGACAAACAGGAAAAGCTTCACGGGAACAAAGTCTTTGGAAAAAGCGTTTTGCTTTATTTTATTTTTTTTTCCCTTCTCAACGAGATCATTATACAAGAGGAAAAAAAAAAAAAAAGGAGAGCAATAATGATTCACATCTCTGAAAGCAGAGGATCAACAACACTAAAGGATCAGGAGGCCACTGGAAAGGAGGAGCCGAGCGACCCCGTGTACAATACAACTTAAATACATAAAAGGAAAAGAAAATGCTGTAAAAAGGAAAGACGTGATCCTGTACAGTTACACGAGGCGAATTAAACACCTCAAATTCACTTCTCAAACAGGAAAAGGAGAGGAACAGGAGAGGAAAAAAAAAAAAAAAAAAAGAACCGTCCTGTTTGTGAAATAGGAAGTCTTTTCAGCGTTCCTCACACGTTCCTCAGCAAGCAGGAGGCGCCTCCCGTCGTTTCGTTTTATTTACACCAGCAAAGTTTTTGTAGGTTTTTGTTTTTGTGACAGCCAAAAGCACCTTCCTGCACAGACCATGGTTGTGAAATTCGATGCTCAGCCAATATCGATACCGTGTGTTTCTCCTCCTGCAAATCTTCAAAACAAAACAGTACGGGTGATAAAAACAGAGCGGTGTTCCTCGTGAAGTCCGTAAAATCCCCCAGGAAAAATAAAGGCATTAAACACGGACACCTTCTAACATTTATCGTGTATCAGAACTGGGACGTACGTTGTGATATCAATATCGTGATACATTTATATATTTATCAGTAACAGATCTGGTAATAAAACGTAACATAAAAACGGAACCTTTGATAATCATTTAATAAACCGATTTTCCCGATTCGGTTCATTTTTTGTATAACTAGACCCACTTTAGCCAAAAAAGCTGGTCGTAGTTCACCAAATGGGCAGCCAGAGGGCGCTAAACGCGAGTCCTGTACACATCACGAACATGGGCGTTTTAAAATAGAAGGAAACTTGTGTTTTCTGATAAAGCCCCTCTGTGAGATCGCTCAATCCTCACACTGATACAGGAACAGATATTAGATTAAAAACAAAAAACAAACAAAAACCCCCACAATGTAATGCTAAAGTGCCCTACGTTCTCTCACACACACACACACACACACACACACACACACACACCCGCCTTAGTGTTCCACACAGCTCCTAAAACATCATGAAGTTCTGCATCTCAGACACACACACACACACACACACACACACACACACACACACACACACACACACACACACACTTATTTCAGGATATAAATTTTTCCGAATTAAATTCCGAGCGAGAGGAGGGGAAAAAAAAAAAAAAAAGAAAGCTCTTACAAAGGAAAAATAGAATTAAAAGTATGTTCTCGTATTTAAAACAAAAATCCTCAAATTATGGGGTTGGACAGAATTTTTGTTTTATTTGAGTAAAATGTGCCCTTTCATAACAGAGCAAAAAAAAAAAAAAGGTGCTGCTTATGATAATGTATTTATTAAAAAAAAAAAAAAAAAAATTAAAATTTCATGGTTTCCAGTAAAAAAAATGACACGCTGCACATGTTCATCAATGTCCCCGATGGCGTCGATCGATAACTACGACACGGCCTCGACGGCACGGGAGCGATTTAGATCGAGGGGGGTGGGGGAGGGGTTAGGATGAAAGAACTCATGAGGCTTTTTATCCTTTCTTTTGTTTCTTCTTGAAATGGAAAATAAATAACGAGGATCTTGAAGAGAGTCTGCGCTTAGAAGAGTCCCAAGCGATCATGTCTATGTATTTCCTTTTTTTTAATATATGTATATAATATAGTATACATTTTATATATAGATATTTATAGATATATCTCTCTATACGGTGCTTTAGGAGGAAAAGTGTCCCGCTCTGGTGCTCCTGTGGTTCAGTCTGTGGTCCAGTGACGTATGAAGGACAAATGACAACCAAACTAATAAGGGGAGAGAGAGAGAGAGAGAGAGAGAGAGAGAGAGAGAGAGAGAGAGAGAGAGTGTCCTTGTTTCGAGCTCACGGCATCTGTATGATGAAGTGAAGGTTGTGTGAGCTCCATGATCAGGCCTTGCTCTCCTCCACTTTGATGCTCTGAGGTTTAATAGCGCCGGGGCGGTTCGGTTCCCCAGGTCTGGCGGCAGCCTCCTGCAGTTTGCCAGTAATCACGGATGAGGACACCTTCATATCGGATACAAGCTGCCGAGCCTCACGAATGACCTTCACCTGAACGGGAACAGACATAAGGGAGCGTCAGTGCCGTGAAAACGTATAGGTGAATGAATTGAAAAATATAATAAGTGAATGAACTGCATTTACCTATATTGTTTTTACAGTGGGTGGCTCACCTTCGTGCCCTCCTCTGCACCCTTGTTAGGGGGCTCTGGGTTGGAAGGTGGAGTGGAGTGGGAAGGATCACGGCCCGGGCTTGAGTAAGGGGTAGAGCGCATAATTACAGTCTTGTTTACCTGCATTACAGGTCTCTGGATGGGGTTTGGGAAAGGCCCGCTGGTTGGGGTGCGCATGTGCATCACCATGTTGCCCTGTGGAGGAGCACGAGCACAAAAAAAAATTATATATATATATAAAAAAGAGGGAATAAAACAAATAGTCAGAAATGAGGAATGGTTTAAGTGCACAGGTGTGTGTTGTAAATGAGTTTTAACACCTGTTGAGTGTAATGTCCTGGGAGCGGGGGAGCACCGGGACCAGACGGCTTCCCACTGGGGCTTGCAGAACCTGGTCTGAATGGATCATGAGGCATTAAACCTAAAAATCTATTTATTTATTTTTTTTAAAAATAAAGACACATTTAACATCTGAATCAACATGATTTAAAATTCCATTTAAAACATGCACTGCATTAAAATCTCTGACATTATTATATTATCAAATAATTGCAGGAAGTTTGTAGCTACTGACACTCATACAAATCAACACCAAATCACGCATTAATTAAAACTGCGATTCTAAAACGGTGACATGTTTATCACTTATAAATCACATTTCTTTTTATAACTCTAAACCTTCAAACTGACAGAGCTACAGATTGTTCTTGTGCAAATCACCAAGAAAACTACAGAACAGAACTCAAGTCCATTAACAGAAACACCTTTTAGCCATGTTTCTGTCGCTCAAAACAAATCTCATACTTCTTTATAATGCATTAATAAACTTACCTGTATGAGCCGCCAGGTATCCCAGGTGAGTGGCTGGCTTTATCAGGGAACTGAAAGCCTTTCATCTCCAGCTGAGACGGCTGAAAACCCGCAATGTTTAACGATAAATAAATGAGAAACACACATGCACGCTCGCACACACACACACACACACACCTTAAAGAATTACAAAATAAATAATGGTGAAACACGAGTCACCTCTCGGCTGGCGGTGATGACCGGCTGGGATGCAGAGGGTATGATACGGCGTGGGGCACCGACAGGGAGGTTTTGCCCCTGCTGGAGCTGGATAGACTGTGGAAGGATCAGGTGCTGTTGGGCTGAACCGTAACGCAGCTGAGAGCCAGGCAGAGGCATCGTCACCTACATACACAATATCGTAATTAAAAAAACCTGGACATGGAAAAAAAAATCCTCCTTGGTCTCCTGAACTAAACTGAAAGCTCTACCTGGATGAGCTGCGAGTCCATGAGCTGAGACGTGCCCATTCCTACTGCCTGGTTGTTGTCGTAAACCAGTGCCTGGCTGCCGTTAATGGTCTGGAAGTGCGAGCCTGACTGCGGCTTCACCATGTCTGAGGGCTGCATGCCGGGAAACGCAGAATAAGGCCCTTTGAGAGGGGCTGCTCCAGAAAGCACCATGGCGCTTGGGTGAGACAGACTGGGTTGCATGTACACCTGCGACCTGCAGGTAAAACAAAAAAGACACAAAAAACCCATAAAAATAATAAAGTGACCAGATATTTGCATTTCAAGTGATTTCTGGAATGTGCAGGATGGAGATGTTTATTAAAACACCTCTCGCTTCAATTCTATTATACTTTTTAATGTACCTGAATGTAGGGATGGAGTTAAACATCTCCTGGGACTGAGAGACGGGCAGACCGCCTCGGAGTCCTAGCTGAGCCTGAGCCTGCAGAGACGTGTGAAGGGAGATGGGGATCTGCTGAGCTGCTGCAGCCTGATAAAACACGTGAGAGATAAATGAACTCCTGATGTGTGAAAGAATGATTTCTGTATTACAGACGACTGATTGGGATCTTACCTGCTGGTAGGTTTGTTGCTGAGTCATCGTAGGTGGCACCAGACGGGGCTGGCTTGGAAACACGTGGCCGTCCAGGTACAGAGAGGCGATGTGATTACCTGCAGAGGTGACGTGATGACACATTATTATATGACGCAGCGTGTATTGAAAAGAACGGTTTAAAAAAAAAGTTGGAAAAAACGTGGGCACCTGAATAAATCTGACCTTGCATGGAGACGGATGGAGCGACAGAGGCCACGGGCATGGGGGGCATGGAGACGCCTCCGAAAGAGCTGTAGCTGACGGCACTGGAGGAGCTGCAGGGGGGCTGTGTGACAGACCCGGGCCGCCCGGAGAACCCTGCTCGGGAAGGGACTGCGAGTTCTCCCAGGCTTTACGTGCAGACTCCATCTACACAAACGGCATGGTGGTGGTGATCATCTCAGTCAATAGCAATGAACAAAACAACAGACTGTAAAGAACTAACACTGAAGCGCTGATGAGGGAATCATCCTGTTATGTTAGCTTAATGTGTTTGCTTTAAAGTAAAATAAACACACGGTTACCTTGAGTGTGAGGTCGGTGGTGGGGAAGGAAATGGGATTGAGGTTGATGCCAGGCTGCAGGTGATCTCTGCGCAGCATAGGAATGCCCTGAGCAAGGCCCGGCTGAAAAAAACAAAAACACACACCAAATCAGACACAAAATTAAAGTAAACAATTACCATTAATTCATCAATATACACAAACAGTAAGTATTACAACCACCATGCAGGGTTCCTACACATTTCCATACTTTAACAAACTGCGTAGGAACCCTGGCCATGGGAACAGTACACTACACAAACACTCAGAACACTGGAACTAAAACCATGGTAAATATGACGACACTGTAACCGACATGATGGCGAAAAAAAAAACTAACGTAAGAAATCCTGAAACCCACGTTGCTGGCAAGAGCGTCCTGCAGCTTGGTGACCGGGTTGGACACGGCCACCGGTGCCGATCCTGGAGGAAGGCTAAAGTCTGAGTCTTTGGCACTGACTCCAAACTCGATGGGTGGGACGGGGAGGACGTTTTCAACGTGAATGTCCACTCCGTTAACAGGTGTAATGGGGCCCTCCAGACGCTCCACTCCCTCTGAACCCTTGCGGTTCTTCAGCGAGCGCTCGTTGCCGATGGGTCCGGGTTTGTGCTCTTTGCTCTGCTCGTGCCCTGCGTCCGAATCCTGCGTAAGACGGAATTACAGTAACAAATAAACGAGAGTTAATAGAGGATCAGTGAGTATTAGAGGTTTTCATTTAATTTTAACTGATTGAAGAAAAAATGATAATATTTAAGCACAAC
This sequence comes from Silurus meridionalis, assembly GCF_014805685.1. Taxonomy (NCBI): domain Eukaryota; kingdom Metazoa; phylum Chordata; class Actinopteri; order Siluriformes; family Siluridae; genus Silurus; species Silurus meridionalis. The sequence continues at coordinate 1,136,306 of NC_060908.1, forward strand.
CTCTGAATTTGGTTCGCTCCCAGTATATGACACCTGCTTCGTCCATGAGTCTCCAATAGAGGACTGAACTGTAAGAGCTTCAGCGTGAAGAAAAACGAGACCAAAAAAAAAAAAAAAAAAACAAACACAATGAAACTGTGTAAAAACTACAAGTTGCTAAAAATATTCCTACACTAAACTGAAGTGTGTGTGTGTGTGTGTGTGTGTGTAGTGTTTACCTGTGCTGTTGGTCTCCCAGATTTCAGTGCCGAGGTTATTACTCGAGAGCGTATCCTCGGGCTGTTCCATCGAAATCCCACCCTGCTTTTTCGCGAAACGAGGAGGCATTTTTGAAGCGATTGCCCTGTTTTTTACGGTTACCTGTTCACACGGCGAAACCAAACTATTGGTTTTAGTTTTCAACAATAAAATATTTATGCACAAAATCTGACACCGTAATCGAAACTATCGGCAAATCTAAATTTACTGAAACCCACCGTGGCTCCTTGCTCCTTTCTTCTTCGGTCGTCCTCCTGTGGACGGCGCTGTTTTTTAGCGAGGGCGTCTTGGAATCCATCGGGGCTCGGAATGGAGACTCCTGAATCGCTTTCAACTGTGAGACAGAGTTCAGAGTTTAAACACTAGACTAAATAAATAAACTGACACTATTAATGTATAAAAAAATCTAAATAAAGTAGTTGCGCTTACTCGGGTAGCTGTTGAGATCATACTGTGAAAGAGGCTCGGACATGTCTGCCTTCATGCTTCTTGGATTTAGATCTTTATCCAGCTTCTTCCCTGAAGATTCACTATTGCTGGTGGAAAGGCCGTCTTCTGTCTGCTCCACACCGTACACCGGCCCTGCGTCGTCAGGGCTCCTGGATGAATCAAACCCAGAAATAGTATTCCTTTTATTATGTTTCATGAATAAATAATAAAAAAAAAAAAAACACAATGTTGGATTATCTGAACTTACCGTCTGCAGCTGTTCGTCACTCCGTTCTGCCACCTGTCATTACGGTTAGATGAACCACCAGTGGACGGGGCGTCTGAAGAGCGAGGGATCTTCGAGCTTTCCAGAATGTCGCTCTTACGATTCTGTCGGTCCACTAGAGGGCGCTGGCTGGAGAAGCTTCTTTTGGAGAGCTCTCGTTTCTCTGAGCCAGGTTCTCCATGGCCAAGTTCTACGTGCACTTCGCCGCGCTTCACTCTCCAATCGTTCAAGTCGCTGTTTTCCGATCCGGTTTCCCAGTCCTCGCCCTGAGGTACAAATTCCTGCTGCCTGTTTGCAGAATACTGACCAGGCCAATGGTCGTCTCCGGTTTTGGATCGACCCGGCCAAGGATTATTGAAATCGCCGTTGACGTACTCGTCGCTGTTCCACTGCCCTCCGGTTTCTCGTTCCTGGCGCAAACGTCTAAAGCGCGGCGGTTTGTCTTGACGAGGAGGGCGTCGCCTCCTCAGTGGCCGGTTGTCCGGATTGTCATTGTCCAAATGAAAGTCGCCTTCGCGGTCGTCGACTCCATTCTCGGCGAAGGACGGAACGAATTTCGAAGGGTATTTTAGAGAGTCGCCTTCGACGGATTTTCTCGAGAAAGAGTCACTTGTGAAGTTGTAGCCATTCTCCTGCACGGATCCACTCCCGAACTGGCCCCCTCTTCCCCTCCAAGTGGTAAAATCCTTCGATCCGGACCCACGGTTGTACCCGGTGTTCAGGCGAGGAGGAAGAGAACGACCAAAACCTCTCAGTTTGGGTTTATCCCTTGCTTCTCCGCCGATGTTTTGTTCGTTATTGTAGACCTTATTGGACCTCCAGGAATCCCTATCTGCTCTTTTAGCGTCTCCGGAAGCAGAATAAGCCGCGTCTCCGCCTTCGCCATTTTTCTGGCGGCGCCGTTTGGGAGCTCTTCATATTCCGAGGCTTCGCTCAGAGTCTCGCTCATGTTACGCCTTCGAGGTTTGCCTCTTTGCAAGTCTTCGGGTTTGACGAAATCCCGAGCCCCTCGTCCTCGCCCTGATCTTTGGAGATTTCCGGTGTTATACGATCCTCTCGTGTTGTCAATACGCCCTCCTCGGCTGCTGCCACGTGAGTTGAACTCTCTAAATCCTCTTCCGCGGCCTCGCCCGGCTCCTCGGGTTCCAGCGAACGCCTGCTCTTCATCAATAAAGATCCAGTTGTTGCGGCGAGGCGCTGGAGGCTCTCTGCTTTCAGAGTTCTCTCTCATCTGGGAGGAGTTACTCCCATCCCAGTCATTCTCCTTATTAGGTTCTTCACTGGGGTTGTTCAAGTTCTGCTCCACTTTAGGTCGTGGAGGTTGTTTCTCCTCCTGAGAGGTCACAAGAGAGGTCGAGTGCTTGTTGATCATAGGTCGGTTGTCCTTTTTCAGGTCATAGACATTGGTAAGGACTTCCTTCTCAAGTCTGTACGGAACGGTCTTCTCTTCCGGCTCAGCTCTGGGCTTCTCGTTCTCCTTGTCCTCCACTTTCAGAGCTTTGAGCACAGGTTTCTTGATTTGACCCGTCCTCCTGAAGTTTCTTCCACTCGGGTCGGACGGTTGGCTGACCCCGGCGTTAACGCCAGAACCTGGATCGGACCACTGCGCCGCATCTTTCTCTTTCTTTACGGCGTCATCTTTTCTCCAGAACCCGGAGTCGAAACTCTTCTCCTTGCCCTCACACACTTCGTCGCGGGAATCCAGACCGTGCCGGTTCGAGGAAACCTCCTTCTGGTAGTCAGGTTTTAAAAACTCGTTGTGTCCTGGTGGTTGAGGCGCTTCTTCATCTCGCTGTGAACCGAGGGGAACGCTGGAGCCCCGATTCGGTCGGTAGTTCTGATGGGGGAGATCTTCTGGAGGACTTTCGACACGTTCGATCGCTCTCTCCTCATACGAGTCCTGCTGAGAGCATGACCGATCGCTCCTGCAATATATATATATTTTTTTAAAGACTCAAAATCGAGTTTCTTACTGTTTTATGAGTAACAGAAGAATAAAACATCTCGCCTACCTGTCGTCTGCCTGACTCCTCTCTGTGCTCTCATGCTGTCTCTGGTAAGGTGGGGTGAAACTGCGTGCAGGTGGGTAGCCATCTTGGCTCCAAACAGAGTAAGTGTCTGCAGATAGCGCTCTTCTTTCCTGGTGCATGCTGGGATGGCAGCCCTCATCCGAGGCAGATCCAGGGCTGTTGAGGCGATCCTGCTGCGGCTTTATGACACCTGCTAAAGAAAAGTGCTAATTAATTTCGACTAAAAATTTCATACATTTGATTAATGAAATATATTTGGATTGATCACCATACCAGAGGAGTGGACGTTAGAGTAATAATCGACTGTTGAGCGTCCCTGTGTAACACGTGGGTCCATGTACGGGGGCATCATCATCCAACGGGGGTCAAAACCAAGCACGTGAGGAGCGTAATACCCTCTCTGAGTGGAACCAGACCCAGGCTGCTGCCACTGCTGCATTTTATACGCCTGATCCTAAAAATATAAACATTATACATCTCAAAAGTCTGAAGTAAAAACACCTTAAACCAAACACACGCTTGGTGTGGGGGAGGGGGGGGTTCAAAGCCACACAAACGTTTTTTCGACGACAAACTACAAGAGCACTTCAACCCGAAACGTGTGATCTCCCTTTTGAAGGGCTGAGAAATCGCATCCTGAAGAATTACAGGTTTACAACTTTAAAGCTTGTCGTGCCTGAGAGATTTGAGCTGCTTGTCGCTCACCTGCTGCTGCTGCTGCTTTTGGAAACGGGGTGGAACGGCCTTCTGGTGGCGTTGAGCATAGTCCGGACTGCCCTCCTCGCTCCGGTAACCAAAATCATCTCGGTAATCCTGGCTGTGAGACGAGTCAGATTTCTGCTCTGAAACTTCTGAGAGGGGAAAGAGAACAAAGCTAAAAAATAATTCCTTGCTACAAATAGCATGGGGGAAAAACGAGCACAATCGCTGAGAAAATGTAACAGGAAAACTTGCTTCCTGTCCAGGATGCTTGTTTGTGTCGGTCATTTAATATACACTCTACGGACCACCAAAGATCCTGAAGACTAGAGGGTGACCAAGGTCCATACCGATAGTTTTTCAAGGTTGAGTCAGTTGCTGGAGCACGAGAGTGACCTCTAGAGGCAAATCGCTGACACCACGTGTTTGTCTTTACATGCGGGACTGCACGCTGTTATTAATTATTTATATAATTATGTTTATTAATACATCGTTTCCTTTAGTACAAGAATAAAAAATAAAATGTGCTAAAGTTCAGTAATATTTGTAGCCCTATTTATTACCCACACTGTCTATACTGTCTCACATTGTCTGTATCGTCTTGTCTTGTCATGTATAGGTTTTATTTATGTCTGTACTTTTGAGAGTCACAAACAGCTGGAACCAAATTCCTTGTGTGTGTCAACACACTTGGCCAATAAACTTGATTCTGATTTTAAATGGAGTGTTTTTAAACAAGCATTCATTTTTGAGAACTAACTATTAATTGGTTATCGGCAAGTCAATCCAATCATATTTTTCAAATAAAACATTTGAACCAGTCTATCATTTGTACCTTTATTTCCATGCTGCCAAGCTTCCTGGTGAGGTTTGCCCGTTTCTCTCCCGGGTGACAATAAAAGCTCCTTATTTTCCGCTCCGTGTGCGTCCCCGGAGTGCGCTGGTCTCTCGATCTTGCCGAATTTCTCGTCCAGTTTCTTGAGTTTCTCGGCGCAGGCGGCCAGCCTCTCCTCTCTGGCTCGCCTCTCCTCCTCCTCACGCCTCCGTCGTGCCCTCTCCACAGCCTCGGAGACGTCCGGTGAGACAAATTTCCCTCGAGGAGGTGGTGGAGGAAGAGCACAACGCTGAGTCTCGTCCTGCTCCTCCACCGACTCGCTGGCGCCGCTGCTCCTCTGTTGTGGCTGGCGAGAAAAGAAAAAAATTTTATAATATCCTGGGTAAGAACTATTTTTCTTCATGATTCTCACCCGTATTACCTGCGATTCTGTAGAGCCGTAACGACTGTTACTTTTTCTGGGAGGCAGAAGATCATGCTGGTGATGGTACGCGTCTTCCAGACCGTCCGAGCTTATGGATGATTTGCGGTGGCGACAAGACTCCCACTCTCCCCTACAAACGACACGCCTGTAAATTACTAACGTGATCACGTTAGACTTTTTCAGAACCTATATAAAAAAGGAACGCAAAATAAACTACCAGATCTTTTTCTTCTCAATGCAGGAGTGATCCTCTTCGTCATCACTGAATTTGAGCTTCTCGCTGTAATCCACCTCCTCATGAAGACCTGGAAAGGCGATTACATTTAACAGGGTCTCCCCACACACTCAAACACCAGATTTAAACACTTTTTAAAAGCACTGTTTATTTTATATCAAGCATCGATTCAATTTACACACACCAGCATATATAAAAAAACATACATTTCACTTAACATAAAAAGTTGCAGAGTAATGATGATGCTTTAAAATTCTGGTAATATTCAGATAACAAGCGTAACACGCTGCTTGAGAAAAAAAAATATATACAGAGTGTTTTACAGTGGAACCCGGTTATGTCGATGTCCTAGGGGGTCGCCAAAAAGCATCGAGGTAACCGATGATCGAGATAAACGAAAATCAAAATGGCGGCAGTATATTAACGTGCTTGATATTTCTTTATGTACATGATGTGCGTTAATAAATGAGAATGTGCATGCACGTGTTTTTGAAGGGTTTTTTACACAACAGCGTTGCCGCGATTTGTTTGATGAAGGCATGCTATAAAAATACATACAGTACATGTTTATCTGTCAGGAATCCACCTGCCACGCCCCCTTCGGCCCCCTTCAGCGTGTCAGGTGCTTTCGCCGCATTCTCTGAAGCTCTGCTTCAATCGCACATATGGTGCTCGTTTATCATCATCACCAGCTCCTATTTAAACTTCCACACTCTCACTGTCCGTTATTGTTGGTATATGTTGGTTCACGGCGGTCGTTGTTATCGCTCATGCGTATCCCGGTACGTGTCTTCACACCGGCGCACTCTCAGTGGCTGCTCTTTTCTTCCCAAAACGCATCGCGGATTCCCCCCCGATCCCGCCGGTGTTCATTCTATGCTTTTGCTGCTCATCTCACATTCTCCAGTGTGCTGTTCAGCGCCGCGCTTCTACTTTCGCCTCCCGTTCATCGCATAACATTTAACAACAAAAGGCATATGTGCACTAACTAACAGCAGAGATTCACCAGTATACAATACAACACCTGTAGCAGCTGTAAGACTTGATTTTTCCACCACTTCCGCGAGTTCTTCTGCGGCTGCACGAGATAACCGACGTTAAATGGCAAATTTTTCCCCTTGTGCTCGAGATATCAGGGTTCAGCGACATAAAAGAATCGACATAACCGATAAAATTTGAATTTGGCGGTTCCACTTCAAAAACGTCGACTTAATAGGGTTGTCGAGGTAACCGGGTTCCACTGTATTTCGAAAATGGCTTTTAAAATGTATTTATATGATTACCTGCCCATCCATCCTCGCAGTCGTTGTCCAGGTCGTCCAGGTCTTTTAGATCATCTGGGTTAATGATTGTAGGCCGGGAAGGGCGGTCTCCGGGACGGCGAATCGGCCGGGTAGAGGGACGCGACTGGACGCGGGCGAAACGGTTCTCTCTCCGTGCATCTCCACTATAAAATTTTGAAAGTGTTTTTTTAATAACATTTATAGCATTTGCCAGACGCCCTTTTCATTACATTTTTGTCTCATTTAAACAACTGAGCAGCTACAGGGTTTAAAGGTCTCGCTTAGGGCATCTTGGTGTGGCTGGGATTTTAACTCATGACCTTCGGATCCAAAGTCCAATGCCTTAACCACTAAATCACCACCTCGCCTTAAATCGAATCAGGTGCAGAGTTAAAAACCGGAGCTCTGTATAATATTTACAAATTCAAATTTTACAAACGCATTTTCAATGTACTCACTTGACGGGTTCAGGAGGAGGGTAGGGGGGTCTAAATGTTGGTCGGGAATCAAACCGCATGGGGGCGACAACAGCAGCAGATCCATGTTCGGAAGAACCCGGACAATCACGAGTCTCCTTGGGACACATCTGATGGGAAGATCAGCATATAATTGTACAACCTTCAAATCTAAAAGGTAAATAAATGTTCTATAGTTATAAAAAATGGCATCGTACAAATGCAGGCAGCATGTCATGGTAGGTGGTGGTGGAGGAGTGATGGAGCTGGTACTGCAGACCCGGTGTGGGACGGCGTGTGGGCGGAGCCGGTCTGAGAGAAGGATCCTTCGGGTCAGGAGACGTTGCAGTGGGGGCGACAGCGACGTTGGCAGAGGAGGAAGAAGACGAAGTGGAAGATGAGGAAGGAGGAACTGGAAGAGGAGTTGTTGCCTCAGGAGAGGCACTGGTTTTGCCCTCTGTATCGGAGGAAAGGGCCGAGGACAGAGATGGGGGCTGCAGATACCTCCCTCCACCCTCCCTCCAACTCGTCACATCTGAACAAACACACAAAAATGAGTATGTGAAATGCAACATAGATTTACAGGCCACGTATCATTAAACATTTATATAAACACTCTTTTCGCACGCAGCCTCGGGTTTTCAAAAAAACGACGTATTTGTTTTTTCAAGGACTCTGAGGCTTTCAGTGCTCAATGTCGGACCTTGAATTCACTTCTATTGGCACATGTGGCCGATAAAAGGCGACAAGGCTCTGGTTTCTTTGCGCACGTGTAGCGTAGGTCATCACACGTGGGAAGTTGATGACCTTTGGGTTTGCGTGCGCCAGGTTCGGCGTGAACGAGAGGAAGCTCTGAGACTCACTTTGTGGGCGGAGGCTTGGTCCGGGCCCATACGACGGATCGAAGGCGCTTTTTTCCTTGCCAGCCTTGTCCTGTTCTCCTGCTGCTTTCAGCGTCGGAAATTCCTCGTGAGAGAAGGGCTGCAGTCGGTTTGAGGCCCTTAAACCTGCGGTGAGACAAAGGCAGTAATGTAAGAGCTTGATGCACGTTTGAGTCACAAATCCACACATCAATCTGAATCGACTAGAATATGATCTAGACCGTTTCTCAACGCCTCAGTTAAAAGCTGCTTCAGCAATATTTAGTTCTATTGGCTCACAACACAAGATACAAAAACGACCAGGTCCTGGTTTCTTTACGTGTAGCACAGGTATCGAGTTTTTGACCTTGTGTTTGTGTGCAGTGATGTAGGTATCTAACAGGTTTTTAAAAATAAATAAATAAAGGAAAAGTAGGCGTTACCATCTTGATCTTGACTGAGTGCCTTTCCATTTAGTTGTGCCCATTGCTTTGGTCCACCGGTGCTTGTGCTCTATAAAGGAAGGAGGAGAGTAAAGGTTAATACATCTGTACATCATCTCTACATAAACTCTGTGCTATAAAAGAGGTGCGTGTTCTTCATGCGTTTCTCTCAGTTTCATAACGGCTCTAACGTACGTCGCCGAAACAATTTTTTGAATAACTCGTGTAATCCGAATAAAAAAAAAAAAAACCCAAAATTATTTGCATTGTGTTTCCCCACGGACTGTTATTACCGGTGCACCACCCACTAAAGTTGGTAGTGCTCTGGACACGTAGCACAGAAGATGCTGCAGAAAGAAAAACGGCGACGAGGGGCGAGGAGAAGATTCAGACCAAAGAAAAAGTTTCCAAAGTTTGGGATCATTTCAAACTACAACATTAAGAAAACACCGTACAGCGTTTTTACAGTAATTTCAATAGATTTTTTTTTATTTACGCATTTAAATTTGGATATAATATGGCAATTAAAAGGACTAAATGGTTTCACAGATTTTCTATTATACAATTACAATTTAAGCAAAAAAATTTAGTTTTCTAAAAAAGAAAAATTACTTGTTTAGAGACCCGTTTTTTTTCCCTTGTTGCTCGAAAAATCGGTGGAATAATCAGTTGAATATGCGATCACTAAAATAATCACAAGCCGCAGCCCTGGTGCGAACACAAGCGGAATTCATCCACCGTTCATGTTAACGTTTCTAATAAATCATTTTCTCATCTAAAAAAAACTTGTACTTCAACAACCGTTTAAACAACAGAACCAGTATGAGAAAGAAAAATGTAACCGTATTGTAAACTGGTTTATTTTTTACCTCCTGGCTGGTTGCCGCTGTTGGCTTCTGTAGATTGGAGACGGATTTCTGCAAAGGCAGCGGCTGCTGCGACTCCGGCGGCTGTGCTGTCGACACAACGGAACTGAAACACACACAAAGCGGAAAAAGATGATCGTCCTCGTCGAAGCTCAGAAGCCAAACGTGTCTTTACACGGTTTATCTTATTTATGATGAAAGCTATATTTTATAAAATGACTTTGTAGGTTAAAGTTTAAAAGTAAACGATTTGGTATCAAAAATTTTTGAGACTGGTTTTGTAACATGCCAACAGATGGCAGCACGGAGCTGCCCACACAGTCACAGGGAGCACCGACCTTTATAAGTCAGTGTGCCAAAAGACATCGTCCTGTGAACATCTGGGGCTGTGCGACTGGTGCTGTTCTGACCACGTGCGCAAGTTTCTCGCCTGAGACGACTTTCTCTCACTTCTGCACACACCCTACTTGCCAGATCTGTCTCCTGCAGACTTCACCTCTTCCCGAAGATGAAGATCTGGCTCACTGTTTTGACGGAGAACCAGCAGAATCGCAGAAGATGCTCGACACGCTTTGAATAGAAGACTTTCAGGACACGTTCCAGTAGAACACTAGGAGGCGCTGTGTTGCTGTGCACCGGGACTTTTTTGAAGGTGATTGTGTGGAAACGTAAATAAATAAAAGTACTTTCTTGTAAACAGAGCGAGTCTCTCTTGATACCACCTCGTACTTTGGAACCATAAGGAACAAACGCTGTTCCAGCATTATAAGAGCCCTGTGCACAAAGCGAGCTCCATAAAGACATGGTTATTGATGTAAAGGTTGGGGATGAACAACTTGAGATTGCTGCACGAGGCCCTGATCTCTACAAGCCCACTCAACACCTTTGGGATGAACTGGAGCTTCCTCACCTCCTCTAACATCTAGTGGACAGTTTTCCTAGAAAAGTGGAGACAGCAATCTGGAATGGTATGTTCGAGAACATGAGGTGGTCAAACATTTGTCGGTGTGGTGGGTCACTTTCAGTAAGACACACAATGATCACGACTCAGCAGTCACACGGCATTACCTTCAGCTCACCTATTTATAATCTCCCACATACACACAGTTTCCTGTTTTCTCACTCTCACACACACTGTTTGGTCCTTCAGCATGGGGGAAACGTTCGCTTAATTACGCACCTCTGTTTCCGACCAAGGCCAAGTTAGAAACACACACACACATTTAATCACTATAGACCCATCTCTCTATATATCAGACTTGGTCACAAGCTCATTCTATCGCTCTCTCACTCTTTACATCCTCCACTAGTAAAAAAAAATTAAAAAAAAGAAATCAACAAGTCGATATCATTTCCTTTACTCTACAAGCTGTTACCTTGGCAACAAGTAAAAATAACAAAAAACGAAGGAATTGAGATTTGAAAAGAAATGTACAGAGCATAAAAACACATTAAGATTAGAATAATAAATCTATTTTAAACTCGGCCAGTTAGTTAGTCGTTTATATTATATTAGCTATTAGTAGTTTTTCTCTCGTTTTCTTTGTTCTCTCTCTCTCTGGTAGACTTTTGGAAAACTCAGACAGGTAGTGAGAGAGTTAGGGGTGGGGGTGGGGGTCTGCGCTATCTCACTACCTGTCTGAGGTGTCCAAAAGTCTACCAGAGGGAGAAAAAGAGAACAAAGAAAGAGAGAGAAAAGGAGAGGGGGAAAAGGAGAACGAGAAATAGAGAGAGAAGACAGATAAAAGAGAACGAGTGAGGGGGGGAAAGAGAACAACAGAGAGAAAAAGCGAGAAAAGGAGGGGGAGGAAGAGAAGTAGAGAGAAAAAACCCAAGAGAAACCGGGAGATAAAGGACAGAGAGAGAGAGAGAGAGAGAGAGAGAGAGAGAGAGAGAGAGCCCCCACCCACCTCTTTTGATCGGGTTGTTCCTGCTTGTTCGCCCATCCTGTTCCGTCTTTGGGCACAATAATCACGTTTGGATCGTTTCCTCTGTTCTCGGACTTCAGGCTCGGCAGGTGAGCGGGCGGGGGCATGCGCCTGGCAGCGGCCACTTTACCAAGACTCTGTAAGCCATGTCGAGCAACAACTACAGAGGAGATCATGGGGGGGGGGAATTAATCACATGAACTCGGCTCAGTCAGCAGTTACAGCACACTCACTATAACAACTGCTACATCACAAATCAATCAATAAAACTAATATTTATGACTAATTGCGATTTTTTTTCATAGTTTTTACAGTAGAGGAACAAACACTAAAAAATACAAGATGAAATATAATTAAAATACATGAATTGATAAATATATAATTAATATGCACACAAAGTTCAACAATAAAACAAATCAAATAAGGAAAATCTTTGCATTAAATTTTTTTTTTCATTCATTTTAAAACAAAAACAAATGTAAAAAAAAATAAATAAATAAATAAATAATAAATAAAAAAAACTCAATTTAAAAATATAGTAAATTAATAATAATCCAATGTACCCAAGAGAAGGAAGGATGGACAGACAAATGTTTAACAGATAAAAGATTTGATATATAATTTGTAAAGACTCTCTGCCTCACCTGTGGTTTTCTGAGTTTCTATTGACTTCCCCTTGTACTTGTCAAATAGGTTGAGCGAGGAATACTTGCTTTTCCCATCCTTGGACTTGGTTATTTGCCCCAAACGATCGGACATTGCGATGAAATGTCATCGAGTATGGAAATTTTTCTCTGCGCCTCTTCCTCTGTTCCGTCTGTTTCTGTTGGGACGAACACACAAAATATAAACCCCATTATAACACAACGCTATTAAAATCAGGGGGTGTCGATTATCACAGCAGCTCTCCCAGTTGCGTTATGATAGTAAAACGGACGACTCCGACGTTCATCTTTCGCTTGTTAAAATCTAGCTAGCGTGATGAGCTTCTCACAACAAAATCTGTCTGGAGCGAAATGTATTGATGTGTTTGTAGCTCGCCCTCGAGGTGGCCATTCTGTTTTGAGGTCTTTGCTCGCTTTGCCACTAGCACCTAAACCACGACTTCAGACGTCCGAAAAATAACCTGAACGTGATGCCCCGTGTGTGTTTAGAGCTTAATTAGACACGGGGATCAGTGTTGTGAGTGAGATCGTGGCAACAGAAAGGTTTCTCTGTGCTCTGTTGGAAAATCAGGACTTGTGAAGTCACCGGATGTTTCCTCTCTCTCTCTCTCACACTCACACACACACACACACACACACACGCACACTAACGAAACCCCTGGTGTGTCCAGTCTCTGTGAGGTTGTTTTAAGCAGGTAAGAACACTGCAATTCCATAAGAATGTCTAATTTCACTCACTTGAATGAACCGAATCTGGTAGTTTTTGCTAACTCAAGAATTATTAAAGGTTATTTGCTATTATGTGCTTCAAACAAACAACAATTAAATTAATAAATTAACACACTGTTTAATTTCTTGCAAGAAGTCGATTCAGAGTCAAATCAGTTCCTCACTAAATATCTGACCAAATCAGAACCGCAGAGTGAGAACACATCAGCATTCCGCTGAAAGCAGGAGGCAGCGGTGAAGCAGAAATTTCCCAAGACAGCATGAGGGAAAACTCTGGAGAGGAACCATGCTGTGAAGGATCCATCCTCTTCTGAGTGAGACTCATTCAGACTAAATGAGGTGCTCGGTTATGCTCTGGTCATTTCCTACTTCCTACTGTAAGGTTATTTACCCACGTTGGCCTTGCTGGTGTTTTTTTTCCTCTCCTCATCCTCCTCCGAAGTGAAAGAACTACACATCACACTACTTCAATCTCTCGTCCCGTCATCGATACACGTCTGCTATGTTCTCATGTTGGAATTACAAATTTTCCTCCACGCCAATGTTGTTTTTAGTCTGCCTTGGGATATCACTTTCTATCGAATAACTTCTTGAATTGTGTAAAATCTGGTCTAATGCATGATTTTTGTTTCATCGGAAGAAAAAAAAAAAAGGTTCCAAAGACGTCCTGCTGAAAAACGACTTTTTTAACTCATTAGAGATGAGCGAATTATTAAAATCCCACCAGTTTATATTTTATATATAATACACATTTTTTTATTCTTTTTCGCCGTCTAGTCGTGAAGTTTAGACGTTCAGGTCTCTGCGGGTATCGAGTCTTTTTATGACGCTGGATTTTCGATCGCTCGACCTGTTGCCTGTTTTCTGTGGAAGATTCTGGATCTTGATTGTATTAATAAAAGTTTTTTTCACTGCTCTTTGATCTTTCTGTTTTCTGCGTAGCATAACGGGATCATCTGGACCGTCTGAGAGATTGTTTTCTTTTAGAAAAAGCAGAAGGAGGAAAAACATCAACATTCTATTGCTCCGTCACAGAAACCTCTAGAGAGCAAGGGAACGAAGGAACACTATGTGACGGAGCAAATATAGATTGTGTGACGAATATTTTGTTTGACGAATAACAAAGACGAGTCCAGTCCATTGTACTCTACGCAATTACTTTTTAGGACTTGTGTCGGATTGGAAGGAGAATGAAGGGAATCGCTCATCTCTAATTTGTCATTTGAACATTTAAGAATGATGAATTATAGTCGAGGTCGTCATTATAAACGACTGAATATATAAAGAAAATCTAATCTGAAACGTTTTCATGTGCAGAAATGGCGGATCGCTGATTGCTGCTAATCAGAAGGTTTTTTTTATTATTGTGCATCTGAGATACAAAACAGAAGAACAGACGAGACCCACGTTAATCTTTTCTAGCCAGCTGTTATGAGCTCCACTTGCTGAACTTGGATCTCTAATCAGGATCCGAAACTCCACGTTCAGCTCTGGAACGGATTTAAGATCTAAACCCCTGGTGCAGGAAGAACGAGGAGGAGGAGGGAAATCTAAAGTCCTTTGATCTGATTCGAGATGTCATTGTTTATCAGACCCCCTGCTCACAAATGCGTAGTTTTAAAGAGATTTGGGACACGACCCATTCGAGTGAAACTCAAACCTTTAACTTTTACCCAAAGAGATCTTCAAATGTGTCACATGGATGAAAATAAAACCCTACAAATCATGACTTTACACCTACAGGTTCAGCTGTTTAACTAGATTTCATTTTAATAATAATAAAATAAACATTAAATAAATGAAAAAAATTTAACATGAATTTTTTTCGATAATAAAAAATATAATAATTACTAGTTACCCTGTATAACAAGGTTTAAGTAAAATAAATTAAATAATAATAATAATAATAATAATAATAATAATAATAATAATTAAAGAATATAAACACGTTTACAATCCGGATTTTCTCTACAACGCTTAGGAAAAAAAAAAACCCATTCAACACACATTTTAGATAAACGCACAAATCTAAATGCCAAAAACAAGAGAGAGAAAATTAAATCATAAACAGAAACAATTATTATTTATTATTTTATTTGTATTTATTTCCTATAAACTTTACACCAGTCCTCAAGGCCAAACTGCAGCGCTAATGCTAACAAGCAAAACCAGAACAAATACTACTCATATATAAAGAAGTGTACAAACGTTAAAAAATTATATAATATATATGTTTAACAAAACAAAATCGATTTTATTGTTTATTTAAACAATCTAATAGCGTGATTACGTCGGCACGCGCTCAGTTAGCAATGCTAGCATGCTAATCAGCTCGGGTGGAGAAAAAAAAAGAAAAAAAACGAAAGGAACGGAGAGATATTCATACACGTTTTCTTTCATTAATAAGCACCAAACCATATACATGTGTGTGTGATCTTTATTATTATAATAATATGAAGATTAAATGGTATAAATGTTGGTGATTCATAGCAAGAATTTGAAACGTAGCTCGCGAGATGTTTAATGCTAGCGCTGAATGTAAACACGGCTAATACAGACCGGGGGGGAGGAGGAGGAGGGCGAATAAACCGTAAAATTTCACGTGAAATTCGCTCGTGTTGTTTAGATTTTACGATTTATGAAGTATTTATTTTTCAGGAGAAAAATAAATAAATAAATACCGAGCGCGCGAGAGGAATAACGGGTCATGCTAATCGCTTTATGCTAACATTATTTTAATAGAATATAAAAATGGAGGATCGTGAGGAGAAAAATGTGTAGTTGAAATAAAGACGAGGAAATAATATATAAATAAGAGTTTTTCAAAATATATATCTCTATATATTGTTTTTATATGTAAAATGTATAAATAAATAAGTGTGAAGATTTGAGATGAAGATCCAAGATGGCGCCGCTCCGGGAACAAAAGCAACAATAAAGTCCGGAGCTGAAGGAGAAAAGGGTTCATTTTACACCGAGCTTAAACAGCAAAACTCACCGAATTAACGTGGCGCGGTCAATGAAAGTCACACAGGCTGAAAAATCTCCACCTGAGCTGTAAAAATAGAAGGATGGATGAAGATTCGCCGGGAACCAAAAAATCTGAAATCTGGGATTTTTTTTTCTTTCCCGTTTTTTTTTTCTTTAATGTTGCCCGTAGCTGCGGCTCGGCCTACTGAAATCTACAGGAAATGACGTAGGCGGTGTGAGGGCGGAATGAGCGCGGCGTCAAACAGCGGCATCTGCAGGTCCACTTTGCTCATTACATCTGTGTCCAAAATAACACACAGGTAGTTCCCGAGTCACGATGGTTCGAATACGATTTTTCGATCTTACGATGACGATAATACGGAAGTCCTAAGAGTCCATGCATTGTAATATTTCTCTGACATAACGAGTCGTTTTCTCGTAGACGTGACTTAATTTTCCCGTGATGTTGACATAACAAAAGTTTTCTCATGATCATTATGATTACAATGTTTTGCTCCACATACTCGCACCGCAATAGTTATGGTGATTATCCATTAAGCGGCACGAAAAAAAACATTTGTTATTGTCAAGATCAATTTTTGCTCAACATTTTAATTTTCTTACAATACGCTGGGACTCATCTGCCGCCTTGTGAGATGCCTTCATGAGCCTCATGAGGACAAAACCTTGAGAGGAACTAGACTCAAAAGGGAACCTCATCCTCAACACTTAATGTCCATTCATTACAGTTCCATCATTGTTGTGGATACTATTCAGTGATAAACACTTTAATGCAGAACTGTTTATATAAATTACAGTCCAAATCCATCTTCAAAGTTCTTGAGTTAATCAGTAACTTCACGGCTCTTCAGGCCCAGGCCTCCTCACCTCACCTACACCACTACATGACTTTACTTACACCCTTGTGGCTAAAAGAATATCCACAAAATCTAGTTGAACATCTTCCCAAAAGAGTGGAGTTTATTATAACAGCAAATTGAGACTACATGTGGAATGGGATGTTTAAAAAGAAGCACAGGTCAGATGTCTACAAACCTTTGGTACCTTTTAACGTATTCTCTTTCATGTGTATTTTCTTTCTTTCTTAAAAAGTATTCTAGAGATTTGTTCTTTTGAATTTTAATCAGCATGTAGTCACTAACATGAAAAAAAAAAGACAAGTGTATGTGGAGGTATTGTGCTGAATAATGGAGAATTATGTATTATATTATTATATAATTCTGAATTATATTTCACTTACTTTAGATTTAATTATTTTATTGCACTTATCTGTATTTGCTTGGTGTCAGTTGTGTTAGCGTCACTGATCCATTAGGGGGCGCCACATTCACTGAATGTGTTGGTGGAAATGATGGCGATGTGGAACTCACGCTGGTCTCTGCGCTCACAGAAAACTAATCAGTGTCTGTACGTTTCATTTCTGTGCTGAAAAACACCACCATTCAGTTCAGTGTGCAACCAGAAGAAGCTGGAAGGTTCTTTAAGCAACAGAAAATGGTTCCTTAATGATATTTTGAAGAACCTTCTCTGGAGCTGGTAAAGAAAAAGTCAGACATAGAAACACAGTACACGGTGTGAGCTGTGTGTGTGTGTGTGTGTGTGTGTACACAAAGTGTTCAGGAGAGATTAAGCTTCACGTGTGACACAGAGAGCTGCTCAGCTCTGATATGCTGCAACTGCGTTATCTGTCGTGCGTGTGTGTGTGTGTGTGTGTGTGTGTGTGTGTGTGTGTTGTTGGTAAATGACAATTTTGTGAGGTGACGTTCAGTTCAGTTTTTTTAAACGCATCAGACTGGAAAAAATAATATGAAAATGAAGCATTAATAATAATTATGTTCATATAAAAAATGTAACCTTTAATAATTTTAAAGAAGAAATGTATAAAAACAAAGAAAAAAAGGGATATATTTAAGATTTAGTGTCTTTTTTAATGAGCACAAACAATTTAGAAGAAAAATTGAAAAAGGCCAGTTACATCAGTAAATAGATAAATACTGTGTTCATAACAAAAATTTAATTATATTAAATAAAAAACAAAAATTATCAAATTATAAGATAGATAGATAGATAGATAGATAGATAGATAGATAGATAGATAGATAGATAGATAGATAGATAGATAGATAGATAGAAATCAGCCACCATAAACAACTTCACTGGATTAACGTTGGGTGGCATTTACCAGTATATTCTTATGTAAATTATTAATAAAGAATGATAAATAATAAAAATGTAGCGTGTACAATAATACACCGTCACTCAAGCATGATTTACAAATCATAAAAAAAGCTGATAAGCCTGCTTAAATCTGATTGGTTAGAAGCCATGATTCTAAGAAGCCATGATTTTTTTGAGTAATCAGGTAAAAAAATTGTATGGTTCCTGAACAGCAGTTATCTTAATTAAGCCCCACCCCCTGTTTATGACCACGCCCCCAATGTTTGCACAAGACCCAAGAATCTTGTCCTCTTAGACCACGCCCCTTCAGAATTAATTGACATGTGGTGGCCATGTTATTAGCAAACCTCAATATGTCAAAGTCCTCGAGTTTTTGGCCAATAAAATTAAGGCAAGTTCACAAAAGTATCTTTGGCAAAATGTGCAAATTAGCAACATCAAACAAAAACATCATGGCAGAAATTAGTGGGCGGAGCCCTAGTGGGCGGAGGCCTTAGGACCTTTAGCTCCTAAACTTTGGAATAGTCTTCCGAAAGTGTTCGGGGCTCAGACACACTCTCCCAGTTTTCCAAAGCTTCCTGAGGTTTGGCCAGCTCCAGTCACGTCCCACCTCATGAAGATTATGGACCTTTAAAGAAGTAGATGCCAAACTCACAAACATCCCGAACCATCTAGAGACGTACCAGTACCAATTGGAGCCCACTTACTGTGTGGAGTTTTGACATTGGACCTCCTGGAGTGTTTAAAGGCTCTGGCATGGAGAAGCTGGTGTTGGTTCAGTGATGATCTCAGATGTTGAGCTATTTTATGAGTTGCTCAGTAGCTCCTAGTTTTATAACCATAATGACTGTAAAAGACTGTAGAAAGAACATCACTTATAATCACACACTCCAGTGCTCATGTTAGTTCTCACTCTCCAGTGTTCTGCAGTGTTTAAAGACTATAATCACACTCTTGATGTCACCCAAATGAGGATGAGGTTCTGCTTTTCAGTCTGGTTCCTCTCAAGGTTTCTTCCTCATAACATCTAAAAGAGTTTTTCCTTGTTACAGTCTCCATGGCTGCTCATCAGGGATAAATACACACCATTTACCCTCACTGTTAATTTCTGTAAAGCTGCTTTGAGACAATGTTGTGAAAAGCGCAAAAGAAATAAACTTGACTCGACTCGACTTGGCGGAGCCTAGACATATTCGGCTGAAGCAAAGGAATAAGTTGGGAAAAAAATTTAACGTCTGATGTTTGCTTCTTTAGTTCTTGAGGCTAATATCTATACCTGGTTTTTGGTTGCCAAGACGACCCCATCAATTTTGCCACAAGAAAATTCTCATTATTCAAGCATTAGAAGACATCAGCTTAGCTGAACAGCGCCTCCTGTCTTTGGAAGCTGATCCAGGTTGCTAGGCAACAACAGGTTTTAGCCTTAATATTAGCCTTTGGAACTAAAGATGCAAAAATGAGACAACAAAAACACATAACAAGTAAGATTGTTTTTGTGGAAATCAAACGTGTGTGTGTGTGTGTGTGTGTGTGCGTGTGTGTGTTAGTGGAAGGGACTCCAGCTGAGTGTCCCTATAGACAGTAAAGTCTGGCAGATGCTGGACGGGAGCCACAGTGTCTCCAGCAGGCTGAAATTGAGCGAGCCGATCGCGAAGCCGCAGGCAATGTCGGTCACATGGTGCTGCCCGAGCAGAACCCCAGAGAAACCGACCAGAACGGCCCACAGGACCAGCAGAACCCGCAGAGGCACAGCCAGCACCAGGTGAGACAGCAGGAAGCGGGACACCATCGCCGCCCTGCTGGCGTGAGCCGCCGGGAACGAGTACACGTCCATGACCACACAGTCCAGCAAGCCTGGGCTCATTTCCCATGGTCCTCTGCGTCTCACCAACTTCTGCACTATGGCAACCATAAGGATGTCAAGGACCAGCGCTGAGGAGAAACAGGAAGGAGAGCTTTCACTTACATTTACTATCATTTACCAGGAAGAAAGAAATTATAATAGAGAGTAAGAAAAGAAAACAAAGAATAAGTGAACAAAAAAAAGGAGTTTTCAGAAAAATAAGGAAAATAGTACGAGAATAAAGTAAATCAGATCAAAGCAGGAAAGAAAGAAAGAAAGAAAGAAAGAAAGAAAGAAAGAAAGAAAGAAAGAAAGAAAGAAAGAAAGGGATGGATGGATGAGTAAGATTTAATTTTACCCAGCAGAAGGTTGATCAGTACTTCTTGTCCAGCCTCGGTGCTGCTGCGGATCAGACACGCCAGCGTGCCTCCGATCCACGTGAGCGCGTGTCCTGTGAGCGCGAGCAGGCTGACGACGGAGCGCGCGCCGGCCCAGGCGGAGGAGGCGCGCGCGCACACGCCGAGGCGCTTAGACAGGTGGATGTCGATGGCCAGGAGCGCGCTGACCGCGATCCCCCTCAGGGACGGATTCAGCCGCATGCAGTCCTCCTCCGGCCACCGCGGCGCCTCCACGCGCTCCTCGCGACGTCCCCGGGCGGCTGCGGCGCGTGCTCGTGGTGCTGCGGGTGCCTGTTGGAGGTCGTTCTGCGCGCCCCCGCGCCGCCATTACGCTTCTGCTGATGGTGCTGATGGTGCTGCTGGTGTAGGGAGAGGAACTCCACGCGCCCCAACACGTCCACGCGCTCTCGCGCTCTCATCCGGTTCGGGTTGTTGCACGGCATCTTGTTACCGACGGGATTAAATTTATTATTATATAAAACAGAAAAAAAAATGAACAGTTACTCGGAATTTACTACTAATCCCGCAGACACACGGCGCGCGCGTCCTGCGCTACACCGCAAGTTCCAATGATGCTGCGGGGGCACACCCACCTCCATCATCGTACACACATCTATTTATTATCTCATTTATCTATTCATTAATTCACGTGTTAATCACATGTACCAAAATGTAGTGTCAGGAAACTGGTTCACCTTCCCGTTTGGTCCGAGTAACGCATCCTGCTCCCCCCATCCCAGCTCCAAGTGGAATGATCCGCTTCCATTGAATCTCAGAGGCATTTCCAAGAGACTCGGGAGCGCGCGCCCAAAATCACAATCACTGTGCATTAAATAATAAAACATCACAAACATGATTTTATAAACTTGTGTTTATTCATGTATCAATTAATTTATTCGTATATTTACATATTCTAGCCTTCATTATAGCACTAATAGCAAAGTAGTAGCAGGGATAGTAATTATTGCTCCAATTATTTAATTAATCATTACATTGTCTTGTTATTTAGAAGTAATAAATGCTTTGAATATCCAATTCTATCACTATTACTACTGCTATTACAGTGTCTGGTCAATCAGAATCACTGACTCATATTTTAATACATTTGTGTCCATCATTAAATGTATTAAATGATTCCCAATAGTCATTTTACATTGGAGTTTTTATCTAATCAGATTTCAGACGTCATATCACGTATTGAGTCCTGCAGAACAGCGTGGGCTCTTGGTAACTTCAAATCCACGTTACTCGAAGCTGTTGCTTTAAACAATCAGACTGCGATTTGGTGATTCTAAGGCACGGGGTCCAGTCCAAGTCAACCTGAAGGAGTCCAGTCACGTCCGCATTTTCACTTCGTTTGATTAGACGGTCAGAGAGCTCACATCTGTAGCAAACTGCACGAGCTCAAATATATAATTATGTGGATTTAATATGTGTTTTTAAAATCCACAATGACTGACAGAGGAGAAGAAATGGATATTGAGTCGCATGGTGTCATAAGAGGTGGACTGATTCAGGTAGGACACAGTGAAGGTCTAGTGGTGAAATACAGGACACAACACTGCCTACTACTAATAATCATCATCATAATAAGCAGGAAGTCTAATTACATTAGTTTTAATAGTTTTAATGGTGTAATTACATTAGTTTGCAGGACACTGCTTATTTATATTACCTGTTGTTTAAAAAAACCCAGATCCAGAGTATCTGGATTTTGGTCTTGAGCTCCTGAAGCATTAATCCTGAAGAGTAAATGTCTGTGTTGTGTTTTTGTGTATATTTCCCATTATCTGGGTTTCCTCTGGGTTTTCTGGTTTTCTCCAAGTTCCCAAAAACCTTCCAGTAGGTTGACTTGTGTGTGAGTTTGTGTGTGTGTGTGTGTGTGTGTGTGTGTGTGTGTGTGTGTGTGTGTGTGTGCAGGCATGGTGTCCTGGGTGAGTGTTCCCAGGATAGATTCCAGACTCTCTCTATTGCACTGCAAACTATTTAGGATTCTTCTGAGTACTGAGTTCTGATATGATCTGCAACTACATCACCCACAATGCTCTTCTTTTGAGGACAAGTGACGTTTTTCAAGAGCACTTGACATAAAGAGACCAGATGCTTTTTTCTTCTCTCTCTCTCTCTCTGTGTGTGTGTGTGTGTGTGTGTGTGTGTGTGTGTGTGTGTGTGTGTGTGTGTGTGTTGTGTTGTGTTCACCATAATGACGACTGCAGGATGACACACACCAGCAGTAGCAGCAATAAAACCGGAACGCTGGGGCAGTAACACACTTTCACACGCTTTCACACTTTCACACGCAATAATAGAGATATAAATGTGGGACGTGCTTAATAAAATTATTATACATATATTTAATAAGTATATGTAATTGTATATCAGCTCGTTTATTTTCGGCTCTGTGTCTGGAGGCGGAAGTTCTTTGGAATTCTGAAATAAGCGGAATTTTTGAAATTTTCCCCACAAATTATTTATTTTATTGGACAAAAGAATTTAAACGCATTTTTTCTACAGGCGTGAAAGAGTTCCATAAAAACAGTCAGATTCCAGATTCTTTTCTGCGCGTTTTTCAGCTCATTAAGACGCGTCGCAAATGTTGATGTTTTTTATGGAATTTATTTCCAATAATTTCACGTGTTTGATTGAAGCGGCACCATTAGGGTGCGTGATCGAGCGACTCGAATGCTCCTGAACACCTTCTTGGTCGCTTCATGAACTTCATTACTGATCTCCATTCGCACTTTTGCGCACTTCAGCAGGAGCTTCATCACAACCTTGTATTTTTTTTTTCCAAGGGTGTGTGTGTGTGTGTGTGTGTGTGTGTGTGTGTGTGTGGGGGGGGGGTGACGGAGGCTCGCGCACCCGCAATGCTTCAGTACCGCACTCACAAACTTCTCAGAACTTCTCACGGGTTCACAGGAGGCTCAAGACGCGTCACTGAAAGGATATAACGCTCCAAAGCGCGTTTTTCTTTTTTTCTGCAAGAGAAACAATGATGATGATGGTGATGAGCTTTTTGTAGTGTATTAGCTGAGCTTGGGAGACGAAGCACGCGCGTGCGACCGAGACAGAAGAGGTCGATGTCTGAAGATAGACCTCATGAAGACCTCGCGTGCGCACTCCGACATCCGATAAAAGGAAATAAAGAAGAGGAGGAAAAGAAGTCTTAAGGAGGATATTTTTTTCTCCTCCACGCTTCACCGCTGTGGATTTTCTTTCTTTCCCCAATGCAGTGAGATGACAGGGATGGAGCGCCTGATCTCCCCTGCACGAGGATGAGATCAAGACGCGTGAAATAAAATATAATAAATAAAACACGGATGCAATATCGGGTGCATGCGTCCGGGTCTCGTGCACGCTCCGGGACGTCGCCGGTGGTGGTGGTGGTGGACCTCGTCTTCGCTCGTGCTCCTGCCGCTGCTGATCAACGCTATGGGCTGCATCCAGAGCCTCAGGTGCAAGCCGAAGAGTTTCCGCGAGAGCGTCGCCGTGCTCGAGGTGACCACCTCCATCGACCCGAACCCCACCAGCATCGACGAGTCCTCCAGCGTGGTGCTGCGCTACCGGACGCCGCACTTCCGCGCCGCCGCGCGCCTCCTCGTGCCCCCGGTGGCCGCAAAGGAGACGTGGACGGTGGGCTGGATCCAGGCGTGCAACCACATGGAGTTCTACAACCGATACGGAGTCGAGGGCATGTAAGTGTCTGGGGACCGGGTTGCCATGTTGGGATTCTATACATGGGAATAGATTCTTATTGGATTTTATGACGTCACAACCCTCCCTAGCTGTCTTCACATACACGGAATGATCATAGGTACGTTACGATATTCGATTCGACAATATATCGCGATATTTACACACAATTCTTATCGCCACTAAGTCACGTGCGTTTTTCTTTTTTACATAGATAAGACGTGTTTTTGAGTTTGGGTCACCAAGATAAGTGCAGCGGCAAGGCTGATGACTGGAGTTACCCACAAGAAGGCGTGCGGTTTATCGTCCGCTTGTATTTTGTTACCACTGGGCCACTTTTGTAACCACTTTTGTAACGCGTATTAAGGTACAAATGTTTTCCGCAGAAAGATTGTCAAATTAGGCCAAAGAAATTCCACCAATGCAGCTTAGCCACTGCAGAGCATCAGACACACACGTCCTTCTTTTCATAGGGACATTAAATTTGTCCTGATCAAACCGCTAGCGTTATTTGTCTTAATGTTACTCTGAAAATTTCGAGAAAAAATAAAAATCATACTGATGACGTCCACGTGAACAAACACGACGTGTTCGTACCAAATGTCACACTCGAGTGACACAATGCACGAGCTGGAGGCTGGAGTTCCTGTAAGTCCACTACTTTCCTCCGATGCCACATCGGCTGTTACAATAACACACACGTTAAAAATGTTTAATAGTCATGTACTCCGTAAACCGAGATTCCTGTTCTCACTTATGTTGTAGCAGCTATAAACGTACATTCCCTGATCAGTTTATCACGCATTAACCAGGAACCGGAGACATCGTGAAATCTTCTGTCTGCTAGTCCAGGGTCTCCAGGGTCAGTTGTAGACCACCAACTAGTCTTGTTTTAAAAATAGTGTTTATGGGGACTCGTTGGTTGGTGTGTGTGTGTGTGTGTGTGTGTATATCAGAGAAAATACAGAATGCATTATTATTAATGTGTTTAATGAGTTTGTAGGACCTGTACAGGGTCATGACCTGGTGATTAAAGACGCCTTCTATAAATGTACAAAAACCCAATTATACACGTTCCTGTTACTATAGAAACTCTAAGGTCGAACCCCTAAAACATTTATATGTGAATATAAAGAAACACTACAATCAAAGTTGCTCTTCTGCTTATAGAGCACACGCACTCACTCCAAGCTTCTCTGTGGTTCTGAAGACGACCCAGAAGAAGGTAGAATCGTGTAGTGTATAAAAAAATGAAAGCGGTGTGGTTGAGGATGATTGTATGAACCTCCTGCTGAATTCAGCCGTTAGCTGTATTGAATATGAACTTTGGCTGAAACGTTTTGTAGCCCAGATCCTGCAACGGTTTTTCATGGCCTACTTCCTGTTGTAGAAACCACAGAACGACCTATTTTCTAAAAAAAAAAAAAAAAAAGAAGCCTTTAGTGTGTCATAAGATGTCTTCAGGCGTCGAGTGGCTCTGCGGGCGTTTAAAAGAAGTTTCTAATTGAGCTTTTAATTCTTGGAAAATAAATGGTTGAGTGGAATATTTTATTTATTTGTAACGTACTTGAGTTTGAATTATTCATAATCAGTTTAATCCCTGAAACATCCTGGAGCTGATGAGATCTTACACAGCTTTACTGTTAGTGTCAATTTTGCTACTCTGGATTCTAATTGGTCAGAAGATGTCGATTTACCTTCTATATCATTGGATTTGACTGCAGAGATGCTGCTCGTTTCCATAGCAACTGCTTGGAAGGAGTCTCCAGGGTCAGCGCTTTGAATAGTTGAAGGTAGAGCTGAAATATTTTGACATTTTCGGGAGAGAGGAATTCACGTTCCGCAGCTGCGATGTTTATTAAATGTAAATTATGTAAATGTAATAAATAAAAAAACAGTAACCGGTGCAGTGTCAAACATCTTTCACAATCGGAAAAAAGAAAAAGAAAAGCTATGGTTCTCAGAATGATGTCCCTGACAGCACTGCTTCTCAAAAAATCTGAATATTCAATCAATTGCCTTTAATGCAACAAATTATTATAGAGCTGTAAAAAAAAAATTCAATTCTAGAATCGATTCGTTAGGCTGATACAGTTACTACAGTTTCTAGCTTTTTTTGGCACTCTATGGCACCCCAATGACTCCGCCCTTTCACCACAATGACTCCGCCCTTCCACCACAATGCTCCGCCCTTTCACCACAATGCTCCGCCCTTCTACCACAATGCTTCACCCCGACACTGTACAAATCATTCGCAACCTTCCATAAAAAAGGTTAAACACATTTAATCATCATTGCAAAATTGTCAGAATTTAAATATATATATGGAGTATATTAAACTTCAGCAGTAAAACAGGTAAATAATTAAAATGCGTGAGTGTGTGGGTGGCGGCGGGGGAGGGGGTGCTCACTGGCGCCCCCAACTGGTTGTGCCCCAGGTGACTGGCTAGTATGCCTATGCCTAGAAACATTGCTGAACAATACGCTTTTCACAAACACCTTTCACCTCGACGGATGAAGATGGAAAGCAAACTTCACCGGATGCACCATTAACGTAAACGTAGAAATCACGGCGTGTGAGATATCATGCTAATCGCGTTGCTAGGCGTTACAGTCGCTATCTGCTAGCCGTGTTTACATCATAAAACTCTTCTACTCACTAACTTCTACAACGTTTTATCAATTTTTCTCCTGAATTTCGTCGTCGCACAAACAACAAGCTTTCTACTGTCATGCTTACACCCGCTAACTGGAGTCACGTGAAGGCTAACACGCTTCTCCTCAAATTTTCCGCTGCATCACACGAAGGCTTGACACATTTAGAGGACTTCGCTATCAGCCCTCTCCTGCATACTTTAGATGCATAATTCGCTGCTCCACTCCAGAGCCATAAGTGCAGTTTGGCTACAGATTAAAAGCAGGAAGTGATGTTTTTCTGAAACATTGTAGGGTTTGTGACATTTGATGATTACACACATCATTAGAGGAAGTCTACAATGAATTTCTTTTGGCTTTGCCTTTCTGTGGGTCTCTCTCACTCTCCATACTCTCGTTTTACTCTTTCTGCAGCTGCAAAAGAAGGTCAAACTCTGCGACCTGATTATTAACGTCTCATCCCGTCGCCTCATGTGATCGATCTCGCTCTTCAGCATCAGATCTTCTGTTAGATGCAGAGCAAGCAGCATGAGAGAAAGCGATACTTCCCCCTGTTCTACAGCGCAGCGCTTTCATTTCTCAGTAATACGATAAAGAAAGGCTTAGTGCATGTGACAGCGTCTCACCCCAGCCTGAGACAGGAAGTGGTGGGGGTTTTTTTGCATTCATGAAACTACACACTTTAGTCAGTTCGTAGGTGTAGAGATGCACCTCATCTGTTGCTGCGTGCGAAGCACCAACCGTAAGCACTCACCATGTCTGTGTGCTTAGTGCTCCATATATTCACAGTTGAACTGGAAGTGGTCAAGACCAAAAAAAGATCTGGGCCAGAAGTTCTTTTTTTTTCTTAATTTAACTTTGTTCAGCATCAACAGCATCAACCATCTCATTTTATTGAGCAGTTCCTCTTGTTTTTCTTTGCAGAACCGACTGTTGGCCATGCGATCTGTTACGCTGCAATTCATCAAAAGTTTGTGAGGACACTTGACCCTAAGATTGCTATGTAATAAGCTTCACTTTTCTCCACTAGAATTTCATGAAAATTCAGTCAGCTAAAGTCAGGTAGTGATTTAGTAGGTGAGAAGGTGAGGAGGTTCCTGGGGTGCAGTCAGCATTCACATTCATCCCAAAGTGGTTCAAATAGGGTTTGGAGCTCTATAGCAGGAGATCTTCCACTCCAAATCCAGGCAGATCTTTATGGATGTGACATTGTCATGCTGGAACAGCTTTGGGTCTCCTAGTTTAAGTGAAGGGAAGATTTTATGCTACAGCATCTAATATACAATTGTGTGCCTCAAAGTTTGTAGTAACAGTTTGAGAAACATCAAATGGGTGGAAAAGGCTGGTGTTTTTCAGGACTATTGGGACACCTGACTTTATATATTCATATTTATATAAATAAAGGCGTATATAGATGTGTGTGGTGTGTACTAAAAGTTCAACAAAGAATTTCACAACACCACACAATGACTAACACACACACACACCCACACCCACCCACACACCCACCCACCCACACACACACACACACACACACACACACACACACACACACACAGACTGGTGTGAGTGCAGTGGCCACTCGTAACCACTTACTACTCACTGCTGTGTTTTTTGACTAAAAGATGCAGAAAGGGTGCCAATACTTTGTACCACACAAGACCTAAGCTACACTAAACCAGTATCGTAGCAGGTTTAAAAAAAAAGAAGGCAGGTGTAGGTGTGTGTGACTCAAAAAGTACAGGATAAGCATCAGATGGGCGTCAAATCAACCTCTTTAGTAAAAATAACACACACACACACACACACACACACACACACTTTTGCTGATCCAGGAGATTTGTCAGAAAGGTCACGTCTTCCTGCAGTCAATGGAATCGACTCCGGTGTCGGTCTGGATTTTTATTTATTTTTTTTTATCCCACTGCAGAGACGCTTTCAAATTTTATGTAGGACTTTATTAAAGAGGTTTCTAAGTAGAATTTGTGTAGGAAACCGAGAAAACATCACATCTCTAAATTAAAGGAAGACTCTTTCCTCTGATTCAGGGGTCCCTAAACGTTTTTCTGTGAGGGCCACATAATTTTTCCTTTTTTTAACGGGGGTCTGTAACAGAAAACGCCACTGGCAGTGTTATTGTGGAGATTTTATTATGATTATGATATAAAACATTAGATTATGCACATGCATATGATTGTTGGGTGAATCGAACTAAAAATTAGGCTACGTTTATAATTAGAGGTCGACCGATAATGGATGTTGCCGATACTAATATCTAGTTCGGATCGCACTGATTGGCTCTTCTCCACCTGCTCACTACCCTCACCAAAAATCACAATATCACTCCTGTCTGACCTCATCTGTCAACCTGTCCATTACCACTGCAAACAGGAGAGGGCTCAGAGCCAATCCTTGATGCAGTCCAACCTCCACCTTGAACCAGTCTAATAAATATAATACAGTGCTCTCTGTGCAGCACACAGTCTCCCGTGTAATATCACTGATTCACACCTAAAGGCCGCTCTTTTAATTAAAGCGGAATGCGGAACCCGGAAAACCTAAGGTATGGATTTTTGTCTGGGCTGGTTTGGGGGTGCAGTTACAAGCTTCATATCATGATCGCCTGCACCATTGGCATTAAGAGATGTGTAAAACTAGGAGGCATTGATATTCGGGTGAGAAAATTTGTACTAGATTTTTATGCAGTGCTTTGAGTGAAAGTTCTCACACTGCACACGTGAGCCGATTACTAAAGCCTCGGTCACGTGATCGTCTGGTTCTGTGTATCAATAAAAAAAAGCGTTTCTGTCTCCTTTGGTGATTATAACAATTTGAACGACACTAACCTCGGCATTGCGAAACTTCAAACAGGAAGTAAAGCGTCAACTCAGAATGGTTACGTTTCGCGAAAGTGAAAAAAACGATCAGCTATTAATCGAAATGTCCTGATTTGTTTTTCTCTCTTTAATATTAAGGTGATCTGGTTCACCCCAAATCCAGGTTTTTCCTGGAAGTTCCTGGATAAAACTCTATTGTTACAGGGTTTATAAATCTGAGTTAGAAGATCATGAGCGCTTAGAAGAGATACTCACTGTATCATTCTCTCTCTCTTTCACCTTTAACCCCGAGACAGAAATAAAGACAATGCCTGCCTTTACGTCTCCTTTAACTCGACCCTGAGCAGCTAAATATAAAGACGTGTCTGGTGGCTTTTGAGGAATTCTGCTCTGCTCTGCTGCTCCCTTCAGGGATTAATGTGACTCGGAGAACCTCAGAGTCATTCGTTTTTCTGTTGCCTTGATCTTCAGGGCTTCACAAACAGTCCAGAAAATTCTTCTCTACATGTGGTCACCTACATCATGACCTTGTCTCTGCCCTTCCACCCCCACAGGTCGAGCTGGGAGCTTCCAGATCTCCGCGACGGTAAAATCCAAGCCATCAGCGACTCGGATGGCGTGAACTACCCCTGGTACGGGAACACCACGGAGACTTGTACTGTCATAGGTCCTACTAAGAAAGAGAGCAAATTCACGGTCAGCATGAATGATAACTTCTACCCGAGCGTGACGTGGGGCGTTCCGGTGAGCGAGAGCAATGTGCCCATGCTGAGCAACATCTGGAGGGACCAGAGCTTCACCACGTGGCTGGTGGCCGTCAACCAGGCGTCAGGAGAGACGGTGGTGCTGCAGACGGTGCGCTGGCGCATGCGACTGCACATCGAGGTAGATCCGGACAAACCACTCGGGAAGAGAGCCAAGCTCCTGGAACCCATCGCTCAGGAACCGCCGCAGCTGCTGGGGAAAAACGAACCGATTCCGTCCAACGCCATGGTCAAACCCAACGCCAACGACGCACAGGTCCTAATGTGGAGGCCCAGGACTGGAGATCCAGTAGTGGTCATTCCTCCTAAATACTGACCATACAGAGAGAATGTTTGTAGGAACGTGGAGCAGAGCGACGCTTGTCTTATGAAATGAGTCGGAATCACTGTGCTCAACAAAGTCACCGCACAAAAACAACAACAAAACCATAAACAGCTTTTCAGTGTGTTTTGCACTGGAAGATACCATTTGTATTTATTTATCGGGGTGTGTTCACTACAACGGCGCAGTTTTTTTGTGCTTTCAGACTTTTATACGACATTGAACACATTTAATCCATGCTGCCTTACGTTTACATCGCTTTCTACTTTTGAAAGAAAAAAAAAAACTCCAGCCTTAAACAAAAATGCAACAAAGCCTGATCGCTCCCCGTCTTCTGCCCAACTCTTCCCCCCTGAAGAGCCTCTTCATTTCATTTACTATTTCATTTAAAGTGCGTAAGTCTTTTTTTTTAAAAGCACAGCAGGTTTATACGGATAACTCGGAATCACTTCAGAAGACAGTTTGGGATATTTGTATTTTTTTGTATCTATTCATTTTCTTTAGACTGGAAGGAAATTTCATCACAGCAGCGCAGAGGGACACGGGTACAGAACACAGAACATCATGCAGAACATCATGTTCATCTCAAGGAAGCGAAATGAATGAACATGACATTACATACACACACACACACACACACACACACACACACAGAATGAGTAGCCTTCCTCATAGCCATGTAGGGTTTATATAACCGAGACCTTGATCTGCCAGATATTTGCTGGTGCTGGGATTGAACTCACAACCTTATGATCAGAAGTCCAAAGATTTTACCCACTTTTATGGTGAGTCTTCTTTGGTTTATGAGACTTTAAATGCATGTTCCTATCGTTTCTATGCAACAAACTCAGTCACAGACAAACAGTGAACGAGTGGAAGAATATTCTGTGGAGTCCAAATGGGACATTTTTGTCTCTACCAGAAGAACCAGAAGACTCCCTCACCCCCACACTCACACATGGAGGTGGACGTTTAATGGTTTGGGGTTGTTTTGGAGCAGTGAAGGTTCTGGAAAGTGAAAGTGAACTAACATGTCTCCTATTCCACACTTCATCACCGTGCAGTTCCGTCTGGAGTTTGTTGCATAGA
>NC_060908.1:1172500-1210000 GCF_014805685.1 Silurus meridionalis
GCATGATTGGAATGATGTTTTGATGGTAAATGTTGGTCTTTAATGGGAATTGTTGAAAGTCAGTGTTTGGAGAAAGTCAGTATTGTCCTGGGCTTTGCTGAGGAACCTGGTGCTCATGATGAACGTTTGAAGAAGAGAGATTTCAGACTGTAAAACACTTGAGAGCATTTTTTTTTGTTCAATTTAATTGCAGAGAAGGAGAACAGCAGATTCTCCAGCAACTAGCTCCTCCAACCAGCAAAAGTCTGAGATGATGACCTAGAACAAACAAATGATCAACAAAACAAAAGAAATAAAAATCTCTGCTTCTCCAATTTATAAAAAGATGAATAATATTGGTTGATTACCTGGAATTCTGACTTACTGATTGGTATTCGTATTCCCGAAGCCCCCAAAACCTTCAAAAACAAAAAGAACCCAAATGAGTAACACACTTGAACCTGACATATCATATGCAAATGAGTTAGAAGATACACTGCTGTGAACTGATGATGAAAAAAACAATTGTGTTCCACGGTAATTACAGTGTACGCAGTTAAATTAACATGTCCCACATTCACCCTGATGCTCTGAAGCTCCAGAAGACACTTGCAGAAGGTGTTTGTTTGGGAATAGACACGTTCGTAGCAGCATGTAATTACGGCTAAGCTTCTAGAATGTTCTCCACATCTCATGCACCATGTGTTTTTGTACAGAAGATACATTAGTGTTTTAATAAACACCTTAAATTTGGTGTTTCTTTGAAAACACCAATGGTGACATTTTGATTGAGAATTCTACATTTTGACCGGAAATGCTTGGAATTTTTACAGGGAATGTTTGGAATTTTTACAGGGAATGGCAGCATTTTTGACAGGGAACATTAGCAGGATTGCTTAATGTGGAAAAGATGCACTGTTGATGCGAACTCGCCTCCGGGAGAACCGAAGCCTGAGAATCCACCGGTCTGGCCTCCGAATCCTGGGTTCTGCTGAGCCAAACCACCAAAGGTCGGTGCGCTGTTTTGATTGGCCAGACTGCCGAAGGTGGGGCCGCTGGGGGGAGACGCAAAACTGGAAAAGTCGAGGAAAAAAATATTTAGTGAGGGAATGATTTCAAACTTTATTTATTGAATTATTTAGACCAGTGATATTTTGTTCAAGTTGTACATCTTCATATCTGAAGCACACTAAAGCTTTACATTATGCAGGAGAAGCGCGCTGAACTCGGAATTAAACTCCCGTGACCTATGACCCATGGAGAAAACAGCACATTTGGCAGCTAACATTGAAAGTGAAGGCATAAAGGTGCTTCTCAGACTCAGGACATTTTTTACTCCACTTGTTAGAAACCAGTAAAGGAATGCCATGAGATAATCCAGGAATAGGTGAGTTTTACAGGATGATGGTGCACAAGGATGCATGGCTCAAGAATCAAATTTTTCTATTCACAGTATAAGTTCATTTACATGCTAAAATACCTGTGTTTAACCCTCTGCACTCACACCTGAACTTTCAGCCAATCACAATCAAGCATTCACACTTAGCAGGTATATTATAAATGTAAAATTTAGTTACAAAAAATCCCACAAACAACTGACACACACACACACACACACACACACACACACACACACACACACACACACACACACACACACACACAAGCAAGAAGTCAGCTGTTTTATGTAAATTAAACTCACAGTCAGAAATGCTGACGTGTGTGTGTGTGAAATGGGCACATGAAGTTTAAATGTTAAACTCTAAATTAAATACCTTCACATGGAGCTCTGGAATGCCAAATAAACAGACCCGAGATGGAATATTTTGAAATAATCATCATAATCCCTCATCATAATCCACCATTATTTCCAGATAATCTCAGGACATTTAGTTTCTCATAAACAGAATCCCCTCCTGTCCCCCCGCCCACAGAATTTAATCAGATTAGATGCTTTGTGGCGTCATAAACGAATAAAGAAATGTCAGATTGGCGAATGTGAATCAGGTGGATTGTGTTTTTTCCATCGTAAGAGGATAAACGGCCGTCGTAACGCAGGACGTTTGATTTTCCTCGCCAGTCGTTTTGACCCAAAAACGATTAATACGATTAGAGTCGAATATTACGCAATAAAATAAATAAGAAAACGAAGCTTAGCGGCAAAATCAAGCAGCCTCTTGTATCTGAATTGGGGGTGTAACAGGAACACAATTCACGGTTCGGTTCGGACCTCTGTTTTAAATCACGATTCGGTTCAATTTCAGTAGTTTGGGGGAACAAATGCAAAATATATATAAAAAATATCATTAATACATTTATTATTATTAGAATTTATTCAGTTAAACTATTGTTTACATTTTTAATACAATTTTAAATAAAATACCTGCTTGGTTAAATAATACTTAAAATGATATTTTATAAAAATAAAAATTAATCAGATGAATGCTATAAAATGTTTTATTATATCGATTAAATTACCACAAATTAAATTGATTAAATGGAAAATTTTACTAAATATTTTACATTTGTTAGACCTCATTATGTCTTCATTCTTTCCATCCTTCATTCATTCACTCCCTCAAACTTTTATTTATTTTTTTACATATTTGCACGTCTTTTTCTTTGTTGCTGTAACAGAGAAATTTCCACACTGTGGGACGAATTAAGGTACATCTTATCTTATGAGGAATTGTCAGGATTTTCTGGTTTTAAGAGAAATTCCAGAAGCTGGACGTAAAACACAAATGAATCCACATCGCTGGACTCATCGGCGATGGCATGAAGTGAGGGATTTTGTGCTAAACAACACACAACAAATCAGATTTCAGCGCACTACAAACCGTATTTCCAGTACGGGGTGAGGAGCCACAGCGAGACTGCGCTAATGTTCGCGTTCTGAGACGGTTTGGGACAAAACGTGTGAATCTGAAGTCGATATTTGCACTTTAAGAGAAGGAAAGATGGCCGTGTATCAAACGTGAGAAAAGTCACCACCCGATAACCTCCAGAAAACCTCCTCCACTTTCACAAAAACGGTGAAGTGCTACATGATACCAGCAGGTCTTTATTACTGCGGGGATGAAGTGTTGTTTCTGTGCTGCTCACTTCCCATTAATGAATGGAGAAAGAAAGAAAAAAAAAAAAAAAAAAAGGAGTAGAGAGGCAATGGGTGGGGGTGGGGTTTTAAGTTTGGGGGGCAAATACATTATGCAGAGCAACAGATGGGCTTCAGTCAGTAACAGAACACTATACATTGATCCTGCAGGTCACTCTGTAAGTGTGGAGAGGATGGGAGGATGGGTTGGAATGGAAAAAGATGGAAGGTTAGAATGGATTGACATAACAGATGGATAGATAGGATGAACGAATGGATGGAGTGAAGAAGGGAAAAGTTAAGGAGAGAGTCGGTAGGAAGGGATGGGGAAAAAGTCTGGACTGAAAAATGGATGGTGTATGAAAAGAAGGGAAAAGAAAAGAAATGGTGGATGGGTTGATTGAGGAAAAAAGAAAGAAGAATCGGGATATACAAAAAGGCAAAAAAGGGTTCAATGGATGGATGGATAGAAAGAAAGGTAGACAGATGGTGTAATAAATGAATGGGTCATAAATGGATTGCAATAAATGAATAATAAATGGATGGATGAAAGGATTTAAAGAACAGATGGATAGAAATCTGGAAAAAAGATATATGGTAAGAAATGGATAGAAAGATAGGTGGACAGAAGAAAAGAAAGAAATGGACAGACAAATGGAAAGAAAGAAAGAAAGGATGTCAATGGAGTGATAGATGTAGTTAACAAACACTGAAAAATAAATAAATAGACAAAGAAACAAACTCTTTATGGTGTTGTACAGTAAAGTATGTATAATATCCCATGGGGCAGGTGAAGTGAAAGTCCGTACCCGAATCCTCCAACGCTGGCTGCTGATGTTCCCTCTCCGAACACTTTCCCCGTGCTGGAGCCCAGAGGACTGTTGAAGGTCAGACTCGAGCCGAATGTGGCCTGACCGCCGAACGCAGGAGATCCTCCGAAGGCAGGAGGACTTCCGAACACCGGGGGGCTTCCAAACCCACCTACAGGAAATACAATAACACTTTCATACAGATACTTTTTTTTTTAATTAATAAATGGGTAGAGGAAATAAATAAGATAACAGAAAAAGACTTATATCAGCAGTCTACTAAAATGGCTCAGGAACACAAGTTGCATTTAAACACCCATCACTGCTGGAACAGTAAAGAATGGACAATCAGTGTCGAGGATGAGGTTCCCTTTAGAGTCTGGTTCCTCTCATACCATCTCAGAGAGTTTTTCCTTCACCACAGTCACCACCAGCTCACTCATGAGAAATAAGGAACTTTATTTATAACCTCTTCATTGTTCCATGGTGGTCTAGTGGTTAGGATTCAGGGCGCTCACCGCTGCGGCCCGGGTTTGATACCTGGTCAGGGAACCGACCCCAGCCATTAGTGTTGCACAAGTCAGTGCACTCTTAGTGCCGGTCCCAAGCCCAGATAAATGGGGAGGGTTGCGTTAGGAAGGACATCCAGCGTAAAAACATGTGCCAAATTGAACATGCGGATAACAAATACGGATGATCCGCTGTGGAGACCCCTAATGGGAGAAGCTGAAAGAAAGTTTTATTTATAACCTCTTCATTACTGTTAAGCTGCTTTGAGACGATGCCCATTGTTAAAACTGCAATATATACTGAAATATAAATTCATTGTAAAAAAGTTTTTGAATGCAAACATTATTGAAAATTAATTAAATAAAAAAATAAGAATAATTATTTTATATATATATATATATATATATATATATATATATATATATATATATATATATATATAAATATAGAATATTTATTATTGCAAATATTGAAGCAGTAAATTCTTACAAAGCAAATCGACTGTTTATTTTAAAAATTTGTTTCTTTCAATTTTTTTTGCAAAGATTAAATAAACGTTTTAAACTTTTAGACAAGAGGAAAAAAAAAAACTTAATTAAGAAATCTTTCAGCAATGACAATCGCACCCTGGAGTCTCATCCACAGTGTGTGACTCACGGCCATTAAATAAGCATCTGCGTGCACTTTAACCTCGGGTAACACTGATCTGGGGGTGGGGGGGTGCTGGTGGTGTGTGTGTGTGTGTGTGTGTGTGTGTGTGTGTGTGTGTGTGTGTGTGTGTGTGTGTGTGT
Organism: Silurus meridionalis; assembly: GCF_014805685.1. NCBI lineage: Eukaryota > Metazoa > Chordata > Actinopteri > Siluriformes > Siluridae > Silurus > Silurus meridionalis. The sequence continues at coordinate 1,177,684 of NC_060908.1, forward strand.
GTGAGAGAGAGAGAGAGAGAGAGAGAGAGAGAGAGAGAGAGAGAGAGAGATGTACAGAAAGAGAGACAGAAAGACAGACAGACAGACAGAGATATAGAGACAGAAAGAAGACGTTCCTCGTCTCGGTGTGTTGATCTGGAACGGTGTTGGTTCTCCACACAGAGCTGCTCTGTAATTCCAGCCTTCGTTATGCTGAATAATTGATAAAGCTTATGGAATTTAGTTTCTCTCTCTCTCTCTCTCTCTCTCTCCAGATCAGCCCACTAACGGCTAAAAAACTAACTCTCTCAAAGACGTGCGACAGACGACAGAACTCGTTATACATATAAATGACAGGAGAGTAACTTTATACACTTGTGTGCTATTGTGATTATTACAGTTTCCTGTCTCAGGAGATTAGTTTTAAACCTGAGGTAAAATACAGAGGAAATTATAATTATGTAATTATAATAATATATGTATATAACATAAAATGTAATATTTGGTTAAAAATAGTTTACCAAATAAAAAATTAATAAATGAACCAAGAGAACTAATAATAAGAGGAGGCTATTTGATCTTTATTCAATAATAAAAAAAACCCTAATTAATTCCATTTGATTTATTTCCTTTTCTTTTCTTTTTTTTGTTAATGTACATGACAGACAAAAGTAAAAATGTATTTTAACAATTCAAAAGTACATTTGGAAATAAATCCCTAAATAAAAAGGAATAATAATTCTAAAATAACGATATAATGACTGACCATATACACCAAAAAGCCGATACTCCGGCTCTGAAACACTGAGCTGTACCTGTTTTAGAGGGAGTAGAGAACGATCCGAACCCCTGAGCAGCTACAGAACCTCCTCTAGCGCTGAACGTCCCACCGGACTTCTGGTCTCCGAACGTCGAACCTCCGCCAAACCCGAACGCCTTCGCTCCGCTGTTCCCAAACAGGTTACTTCCTGTAAAACATTAAACAATCAAATAACCATCACATTACCGCATGTTTTAATCCCACCAAATCTACGCTATAATGCCGAAGATTTGTGGACACCTGCCCATAAGACTGCCATGTGCTTCTTTTTGAGCATCCCATTCCACATTTTGTCCTGTTATAGTAACATTTTGGGGAAGAACCACATATGGCTGGAAAATTAGGGGCAGTGGTAGTCCAGTGGTTAAGGCTCTGGGTTACTGATCACAAGGTCAGCGGTTCGAACCCCAGCACAGCCAAGCTACCACTGTTGAGCCCTTGAGCAAGGCACTTAACCCTATCAGCTCCAGGGGCGCCGTACCATGGCTGACCCTGCGCTCTGACCCCAGCTTCCAGATGAGTTGGGATATGCGAAAAAACTAGAAATTTCCCCACTGTGGGACGAATAAAGGTTAAATTATATTATTATTATTATTATAAAAGTCACTACTCAAAAAATAAATTAACTACTGATTATCAGTAACAGCAAACTACACCTTTTAGACCGAAGCATTTTTCTGTTTAACCGCAGCACTGATACTGGAGACTCCTTCCTGAACGTACTCGCTCCATATGAGACAAAACGGATAAAACGTGTGATTGTTTACTTCCAGTTAAATCACTGGGGTACAAGTGAAATAAAACACCTGAGTTAACGCTGTTATGGGAAAATCATTTAGAAATGCTGTGGTGCAATAAAGCGGAGCTACTGAAGAGAACGAGAGAAGAACAACTGCGATGGAGAGAATGATATTCTGAGTGTCTCCCCACACATCTCCACATGCGTCTCCACCCGTCTAACCTCCTGCAGCTAAGCTACCAAAACATCCACACTTTATCCTGCACATACCACAGCAGCTATTTATTCCTCCACTCATTATCTGTGTGTGTGTGTGTGTGTGTGTGTGTGTGTGTGTGTGGAGCATGGCATTTCCAGCTTATCTGAACACCAAAAAAGGGGACAAGAGTCATAATGGGGGTGGGGGGGGGGCAATGCATTAATAGAATATCTCCTGAAATCATGACACATTTGGTCATTTTTAATCAGTATTATTATAATTACACTGTCGTATCACCTGGAACTACACTCCCAGTCTCTCAGACCCTGAACCCTCACCTGGTTGACTGTTTTGTCCGAAAGCACCAGTGTTGGAGGATCCGAACGGGTTTTTGTTGGCAGCGTCTTCGCTCGGTTTTCCTCCCAAGCCGCTGAAAAATCCTCCGCCTGAGGCGCTGGGGGTGTTGGGGGCCGCAGAGCCGAACAAACTTCCGCCGGATGCCGGCTGTGCGTGGGAATAAAAACCAAAACCAATCTTTTTTTAACCACGCAGGAAAATAAATATTCTGAACAAATAATAAACGTATGATTTTATTGGTAGTTTTTAAATTCTACACATAAGAATGATCAGAGAATGTAGATTGAAGTGAAGAAAACACAAACCATAAACAACACGTCAATTATTCTAATAGAAAATCATAAACAAAAGTGATATTTTAACCCTTTACCTGACCGAAGACGCTGTTGGTGCTCTGCTGCTGACCGAACACGGACGACGACGAGCTGCCAAACGGCACTAGAGAAAAGAATAAATAAATAAAAGTGTACTGGGTCATAAATTAACTGCACATGATATCAGTTCTCGATCGTCAAGATGAAGCAGATTCCGCGTCATCGTCATTATCGATCATTTTAGATAAAAAAAACCCTGAGCTGCCTCCACCCCCAATTAGCATATTCATTAGATGGAGCAAAAAAAGTATGTGACCTTGTGACCTTTTTGCTCAATCCGTATAAAACAATGGTTCTAGTAGCAGTGAAGGTATAAATATACAAGATATAAAATATTGACAATGTTTTCTACAAATTAATTTAAAAAAAAAAAATAAAATAAAATAAAATAAAATAAATATATATATATATATATATATATATATATATATATATATATATATATATATATATATATATATATATATGTGATGATCCCCACCTTCGAGTCAGTTTGTTAATTATACATTACAATAGATAGATATGTTATGGTATCTTCAATACGGTTCACAGGTGCTAAAAAGTAAGTGAACAAGAATGAACTTGTTCTGAATTTTTAATGAGTAAAAGGTAAAGATAAAAGTGAAGCTGTTAGTAAAGAGTCGTGATATAAAAGGAATAAAGCGCTTTAACTCCACTAAAACACAATATGCAGCTCTTACCAGCAGGCTGTCCGAAACTGAACCCTGAAGCCGATGTCGTGGTGACCGTGTTGGCTCCGAATAATGACCCCTGTCCAAACCCTGAGGTGCTGCTGCTCTGTCCGAACACAGGAGCGCTGCTCTGTCCGAAGAGGCTCGCCCCGGTGTTGGCTCCAGAGCTGGTACCGCTCGACCCGAACGAGAAGGAGCTGGCGTTGGTGGCGCTAACCGACCCGAACAGCCCTCCTCCTCCTGCACTTACTCCTCCGCTGCTGGACACCGGGGCAGGAGCTGAGCTCTGTGCATCCGGCTGCCCAAACCCGGGGCTGCCCCCAAACCCTGACTGGCCAAACGTGAAGCCGCTGGCTGAGGGGAATCCCACCGATGATGGCTGTCCAAAAACAGGTTTACCGAAACTGGAAGTGGTGGAAGGTGTGGAGAATCCTGAAGATCCAAACACAGGAGCGGAGGAAGTGCTGACCGCCTGAGTAAACACTGTAGTTGGAACTGAAGCAGATGTACTTACACCTATATCATCAAAGAATATGAACATTTGTAAGAAAGCAACAAACATCTATTTAAATATTTTTTTTTAATCACAGTAAAAAAAATTATTATTGATTATAATTTTATGTTCCTGATTCAGGCTATTTTCAGGACAATAATTATATATATCATTTTGAAAACATTGATTGATAATATTTGAAATCAAGCTATACGTGGTTTAACTTATTAGGCTCATTAATATTTAAAAGTATTTACATACTCATTAAAATCGAAGCTTGGTGTAAGTTAGGTGGGCGGAGCTTCTTTACCTGCTGTACTGATGACGGGGGTAAAGCTGGTGGTTGATATCGTTGTACTGTTCAAGCTCACGGTTGGCTGGGTGAAGATGGAACCTGGAGTGGTAGAAGGTGGAGCCGCTGGTTCTGCTGCAGGTGTTGGTTGTTGCTGTTGTGGTGCAGGTTGTACAGGAGCAGAGCTGGCTGTAGAAGCTGGTGTTGTTTCCTGGACAGGCTTTGACGCCGTTAATGGCACAGGCGTTTCAGCAGGAGGCGGAGTTGACAAAGCCGTAGATGTGGGCGTGGCCTGAGGAACAGACTCATTTTGGGTCGACAGATTCTCTGCCTCTTCTTGCTTGGGTTGTGAAGGTGGAGCTTCTTCTGTAACGAATGCTGAAGACGGCGTTGGTGTTGAGACAGCGAAAGGTTCAGGACTCGGCTCAGAAAGAGGTTCTTCGGGTGTTGTGGCAGATTCTGGTGGAGAAGGAGGTTTGGGTTCAGGAGGTTTCTCGGTTACAGAGGGCATTTCTTGAGAAAGAGGAGCCGAAAGCAAGGAGCTGAAGGAGGGCACTGAGGCCACCGACGCAGACGTAAACGATAACGGCGTGCTGGTCAGTGATGATGCCGCAGCCTCGGGAGGCTTAAAAAGTCCTGGGATTTTAGATGCATCAGCTGAAGCACTGCCAGATTCTGGGTCATTTCCAGCAGAGGCGGATTTCTGGGGTTCCGAAATTGAACGTGGTGCCAGGAACTGTGCTTCCAGGAGGCTTGAAGGAGAACGTCGCACTGGATTTAGGGGGTTCTTTAACCTCGTCTCCTTGGCCGACTCGGAGACTGAGGAAGGGGCCGAGAGAGTCTTCTTGAGCTTTGGGAAGCTGAAACGGAGGAATGGTGGTGCTCTTGCCTGATTCAACCATCGAGCTTGGGGCAGGTTTCTGTGGGATTTTAGCCAACTGGGTCATACCTGTATCAAAATAGAGAGAAGGTAAACAATAATAAAACAAACAAACAAAAAACCAGATAACACCAGAAAGAAAGAACCTTCTTCTCATTATGATGATATAAGATTATATATTTACTTTGAGAAGTGCTTGCTCCCTGAGATACTGGAGACTGAGATGAAGTGGTCCTCAGGTTGAAGGGGAATCCTACGGATGATCTGCAAATAAAACAACGTTAATCACAAAGTAAATAAAATAAAACAAATTTTTATTTATCAACCCTTAAATACACACTTACACTGTTTTGTTGTTCTGCTGGTCCAGTGATGGCGACAAGCTGAACGGAGCAGCTGGGTAAGATTTGGTTAGCTGACCTACACACACACACACACACACACACACACACACACACACACACACACACACACACACACACACACACTTATAAGCATAACTATCACTTTTAATAATAACAATAACCACCAAAATTATGTTCTATTTATGTAATTAATCACTATCAGTGTGCTTTTACATAATGAACTTGGATAAAACATGAATGAGCAAATTAACTGCATGTCATTAAAGATCAAAGGGTGCCATCACTTTGATCTCAACAAATAACTAACAATAATAACAACTCTGAGATTCCAGGTTTACAGCTTTTGGGGCCTAAAAGACAATCATCTGTGTAGTGCATTAGGTCGGTTGTAGAGCACTAGAGGTCCACTGATACCGATATCTAGTTTGGATCGTACGTGCTGATAACCGATTAATCAAGTGATCGTTTTAAAAACGGATACTGGACGACAAAAAAAAAAAAAAACATGCCTAACACTTCATGTAAAATAGTAATGAACTTTATTACAAACATAAAATATTTAAAATATACTAAATGATTAATGTGCTAAATGAGAAATAATATAATTCTAGAATTAATAAATGACAATTACTAAATACAATATACAATAAGCGCTCTCTGTGCAGCACGCAGTCTGCCATGTAAAAACAAACTGCATGTGGAGTCACTGATTCGCCACTAGAGGCCGCTCTTATAACGACAGCGGACCAGAAGCCGAAAAAAACAGTGTCAGTATTTTTATTCGGCAAAACCGATTAATCGGTCGACCTCTACAGAGATGGTGAATTTCAAAAGCAGAAAAAAAAAAACTCACTGAACACAAAGCCTGGTTGGGCCGGGGCGCTCTCAGTGACCGGGGGTTGAACCTTCACTGCACTCTGGGTGGAATTCTGGAAAAGATTCGAGGACATCACAGGCTGAACATAATAAAATTTAGAAACCAAACATGAGAACAAACAATTTATTTATTTCAACAAAGAAAAACACTATATGGCCAAAAGTACTGAGACACCTGTCTTTATTTTTGGAAGCACAAACTTGTGGATGCACCTGTGGATGCAGTAGTCGGAAATTTTCCTTGTATTTCACTTGTATTAGGAGACTCAAACATGTTCCAGCATGACACAAAGTGTACAAAGCCGGCTCCAGGGAGATCTGCTTTACATGGGTTGGAGTGGAAAACCTCCTGCTGTAGAACTCAACCCTACTGAACACCTTCAGGATATATCTGAAATGCTGACTGCAAACCAGGTCTCCTCACCTCACCTACACCTGTCTTTAATAACACCACTGTGACTCAATAAAATCTCCACAAAATCACGTGGGACATCTTCCCAGAAGAGTGGAGGTTAAATGTGGAATGGTCTTATGGTCAGGTGTCCAGACTTTTGGCCACATTGTTTTGTCTTCTTGACGATGCTGTTGTTAAAAGAACTCACTTTTTTGGCCTCGACGGCGATGACCTGCTGGAAGGTTTGATTTGCAGATGAAGACATAGAGGAGCTGGAAAAAAGAGAAAAGAAAGTAGGATCAACAACTGCTTCTGATACAGCTATATAATACACTCTTATAACCAAATGTGTGTGCACCCTTGACCATCACACATGCATGTTCTTGTTAAACATCTCATTTTAGATTTTCTAATAAGCATCATTATTCTGCTCAAGCTTTCCACTAGATTTTGGGACACAGCTCTTCAGATTCAGGAGTGTTAATGAGAATACTGATAATTAAGGAGGTAATGAGACTTAGTCTAAAGGTGTTCAGTGGGGCCGAGGAGGTCAGGGCTGATGCATGAGATCTTCCACTCAACAATCTTCATGAGTGTGACGGTCAGGGGTGCACATACTTTTGCCTATATAGTGTATATGAAACTTTTGCTGTAACAAACTGATTTCAAACTATTTACTGATCATTAATTATATTTGAATGTAATACAATAATGTTGCAGACCGAGTATCAGGCCGACATCAGGTAAAGAAAACAGGGATCAGATGCGCTAATAAAAGAGAAGACTGAATAATGATTTGGAAATGTTTTTTTTTTTTTACTTTTATGTTTACACATAAAGAGACTTCAAGTCTTGATATTAATGGCATATTTCTTTCTTCAGGTAATCACTAATGTTGAGAAAAAAAATTCTTTAGAAGTGTAATAGATTTTAAAAGAAAATAATATCAGATGGGGTTTTAGTTTTACTATCAAAAAGAAAAAGTGCTATCGTTTCATCTTTAATTGAAAAAAAAAAAAATCAATGGCAGCTTTACACCTGCAGAATTTATTACTCAAGACTTTCCCCTGAAATAAAACCCTGATCTCAAACTGCTGGAGGAATTCTGTGGTTTCTGTAGTGTGAAGCCACTCTGATAAACACGTTTGTTTATGAATGTACACGGAGGTCATCACTGAAACGGATCATTTCCTTATGAGTCAAAATAATAAAGTCTGCAAGTCAAAGTGGCAGGAAAACCCACACAGTTCATATCCCACGCCACCTTTAATATTCTGCTCCTTCTACATTCCTGCACTTTCCACATCTCAGCATCAGCATCTCATCAGAAACCCTGAATCACTACAGCGCAGCGAGAAAACAAGTCCCTGCTCATGGAGAAACATCACCAGGGGTTTATATCTGAACACGTGGGGGGGTGGAAAAATGTACAGAGAGAGCGAGACAGAAAATGAGAAATAAAAGGAGAGAAAAGAGAGGAAAAAACGAGAGACGGAAGAAGGGGGAGTTGGAGAGTCTAAAATAGAGAAGAAAAAGACAAAGGGAAAGAGAGGGAGAAAAAGAACACAGAACGAAGGCAGAGACACAAAGTCAGAGAGCAAATAATGAGACAAGAAAGAGAAGGAGGACACAGATAGAAGGACAGACAGACAGAGACAAATGACGGTAAGTAGAAGATGCACACCAGATCTAAAGAAATTGAAAAACAGACAAAATGTGAGATAGTGAGAGACGGAGAGAGAGAGAGAGAGAGCAAAACAGAGGCATAAGAGAGATAGATAGATAGATAGATAGATAGATAGATAGATAGATAGATAGATAGATAGATAGATAGATAGATAGATGACAAAGGAGACTCAGAAACAGAGACTTGGCAGGGAAAGAGGGGGAGAAGAGAGAGAGAGGTATATAGAGAGTTTATGCGTGCTTTAACCTTCCTTGTCAGTGTGTGTGTGTGTGTGTGTCCCTGTGCTGCTTACTAAAGCTAAATTATTATGGCTAACACATCACTTCAGCAATCAATGCACACAGGGCAGAGAAAGAGGACAGTACACACACACACACACACACACACACACCTATATATATACACAATATTTCTATATCTATCTGGACATATACCTGGGCAGATATGTTTTTCTATGTTTGGCATTATTCAACACACACACACACACACACACACACACACACACACACACACACTTATTAAGTTACACTTACACATTAGCACATACAAAACACACACAGCCTTAGACCTACACAAACAATAACAAACACAGTAAAATATACAGGGTTACACCTACACACACACACACACACACACACACACACAGTAATAAATGGTACTGACTCTGCGTCAGTAGAAACAGGTATGGAGGATCCGTTCTCCTTTAGCTCCTGTACGTTCACAACCTGAGGCACGTTCTTCAGTGTGAGTTCAGTCAGATTGGTCACTGCAACACAACACACACACACACACACACACACACACACACACACACACACACACACACACACACACACACACACACACACACACACACACACACATTTACTTAATTTACTTATGATTTACCTTAAAATATCATTCATATTATATGATTTAAACTTTATTTAAGATGATTTAGAATATTGGTTAAACATAAATTGATAAATTATAAATAAATAAATAGTAGTTTTACAGTTTGTAAAAAAGTTGTGTATTTTTTGGTTAAAACTCATTTACTTTGGGATATTTAATGTTTCTTTCTTTAATAATAAAACCTTTTTCTTTTATGGTTAAAACATTTTTTTTTTTAATTTATGAAGAAAAGAAAACATCAGGAAAAAAAATAGAAATAGAAAATATTTTTATATTTTATATATAATTGTTTTAAGGTCATTTTAAAAAAAAAAAAAATAGAAATCTTTGTTTTTTTGAACACAAATTGAATAAAAGTTAAATAGTTTTAATTGATTATTCGAAAATCTTTAGTTTATGGGCGAATATTTTAGTTTAATCAATCATAAAACATTTCTGTTTTTAATAAAATAAATGATTATAATAAAGAATATTAAATGGAATTAATTCGCTTTTTAAAAAACACATCTAAAATGTATTTGTTATTGTTACAAGATTATTTATTTTATATTTAGTTTATTATTTATTGTTCTAAAATGTATTGTAATTCCTCTCATACTTGTTTTCTGGCTGTTCGTGTGTCGGTTTAAAGCGGCTCTTCCGGCAGCCTGGGCCGGGGGTAGAGTGGTGGGTGTTGTCTTCTCGAGAGGCGTGGTTTTTTCTGTAGGAGGAGAAGGTCTGTGTGTCACTGTCTTGGTGGCGAGTGCTGTGCTGTCGGCGCTGTCCATGTTTATCTTTGGAACTGAAAAAAAAAATAAAGAAGTGGTGAGGTTCGGCCGTAACGGAAGATTTCTCCGCCGTCCCCGTGGTTGCGTCTTACCGCGAGCGCCGGTGCCGTTCCCCTGCCACGGCAGAGATCCAGGGAAAACTGCTGTCGATTCGGGGATGGCTCGAGGCAGGACGGACGTAGTGCGCACTACGGTGGGGTGCCGCAGAGGGGCCAGGACGGGCTGGGGCACTTCCTCTTCCTCAGGCAGAGATTCTTCACACTCCTCGGGCTGATAGAGTGATGAGGTGGAGCTCACGTCATCCAGATCCTCGAAGTATTTGGGGGAGAGGAATGCTGATCTCGACAGGTTGGCTTTAAAAAATAAAGAAAGCTATAAACACGTATTTGCCATGGAGACAGAGTAGAGGATTATGGGTAGAAATGTGAGGCTTTATAACGGCATTAGTGTTCAGTTTAATCAGAATTCAATAAAGTCTGGTTTGCTTTTTCTGACAGCGCCCTCTAGAGTACACACTCAACTTTTAATACATAGTCATGTGTGGACATGTAATTTGGCCTTTAGAGCACACGGACACTGGAGACTCCTTCCGTAAAATTTTACCATCGCCAATTAACACATTTTTTCCCCCTGCAAAATCCATTTAGAAGGGAAAGAGCTATTACTGTACAAAGGTTCAGACATATCATTAGGAGGTGGTGATGTTCTACAAATGGAATGAACACCAGATAAAACATTTTTTTATATTATGAGCACTGTTGTCTTTATTTTATATTTCAGTTTAAAAAGGAGCGCGTAAGAATAAATCCATAAGTAATGAGTTTAAATAAATTCCCATGTGGTCTCGACAGAGGCGATACCTGGAGCTGTGGAGCGTACAGGTAGAGTCTGGCGCTTGGAAAGGAAGTTCCTCAGCTGAGACTGCTTCACTGGTGTCATCTTAGCTAGAGAAAAAAAAGGTAAAGAGATATGAATCGCTTACCAGGTGTGCTCCTGTCCTGTATTACTTCCACCGTTTCACATCGTTCCTGAGCAGTAGAATTAAAACCCTACGACGCAGAATGCAACAGTGCCCCAACTTTCTGCTGGAAATGGCCTTGGCACAGATATAAACGTCAATGCAAATATTTGTCAAATTTATGCAAATCTGCAGATTTGAGAATGATCAGCACTGGCCATTCAAATATTCACAACAACATACAACCAAATGAAGAATGAATAAATAAGTAAATAAATCTATCAATTAATCAATAATTATTATAACAGCAAATGGGGACTAAATGTGGAATGGGGAAAAAACTAAAACAAAACAAAAATGGTGTATACTTTACAGACTTTAACACCCGAAATAAACAAATATACCTCAAATAATACAATGATTTCCACCTTAATGTTTTAGGAAACACAAAATAATATTACAGCACTTTATTTAAAGATGAATCAGTTAGGGATCGTCTACAAAGTGCAGAAGGACGTTCACTACACACGGATTCGTCTAAATAGGCAATAATTATTATAGGTGGTTAAGAATGTTTAAAAATCACATGAATTTATGTGTCCTGCCACCGTGTTTGGGGAAATTTATTTAGAACAAACTTGTATTCATAGCAATTTTCAGACGGTTCCTTAATAATCCAGTCTTTTTTCTGTATAATATCACTGCTGTCCATTTGTTTAACGCTTTCATATTTAAATGATGTAGAAACACACCCACACTCTTTAAATCTCCCTTTTCAATCATCAATTGCCTAATTTTTACTTTAAATAATGAATAAAAGTAAACAGACTAGTTTATGTAAACAATAGAAGGGGAAAAAATAAAACCAAGGGTAAAATAAATAAATAAGTAAATGTATATTTCAGTCTTTATATATAAAAATTGGTCTCATTTGATGAGAATTTAATTAAATATAATTTTTGAGTGATAAACAGATGGTGTTTATTTTATAAGGATATGGTAAAGAGCTTACATGGAGATTTGGACGTAGAGCTCAGTGTCGTATCCAGACTCGCCTTTAACAAAGCATTCTTCAGACTCTCCAGCTCACTATCCAGACTACACACACACACACACACACACACACACACATTTAGGTTTGAGGAAACACAGGCGGGGTTGAGTTAAGTGTAAGGTGGAGGTCTTTACCCCTGTGAGGATATTGAAGGTGATGGTGAGGAGGTGGATGAGATCTGGCTGGAGGTTTTGTTGTACAGTCTCAGGCTCTGCAGGTCTCTCACTAGATGCTCCAGCTTCTGTTTCTGCTGGTTGATGATGTCCATGTTATTGGCCAGAGCTGTGTAAAGAGCCTCTCTCTCAGGGACTATCATGTATCTGGTGAAAAAAAAAAATCATATCAATATATATATTTATATATTATTCAAGTCTTATCTAAATATATATATTTATATATATATCTATATCTATATATCTATATCTATATCTATACCTATATCTATATATATATATATATATATATATATATATATATATATATATATATATATAAATATATATTATTGCTGTCAAAATGAATGCGTTAATAACGCACTTACGCAAACATTTCAACGGAACAAATTTTATTAACGTGTGATTAATGCAGCGCGCTTTTATGTTTAGCAATTTTGATAAAAAAATATAAATAAATAAATATATATGAGGCAAAAAAAAAAAACTAACATAACACATTTATTCACGAGTATTTTTTACTCGTATTTATAAAAAAATAAACTCCACCGAAAAACTGTTTATTATTTTTAATCAATAAACATTTGTTTTACTGATGCGCAGAGTCTCAAAACGAGCGCCAAAATCCGCCATGACACGCATGTCCGGCAATTAAATCCATCCGTGTGGAAACATAGCAAAAGTTGCGTTTGGAGTCCTGATGATTTTGGTGATTTAAAATGCCATAATTACTTTAAAACATTTACTAGTATATTTAGATTTAGTTGTGATTGACTTATGACAATCATGCGATTAAATATTTTTATTGATTGCCAGTTTGCCAATTGGCAGCACTAAAATATACATTTAAAAGCATTCAGGAAGTAACAGGTCTGGGGCGACACAATCACGATACTTCAAAGCCGTTTGCATTTTGATTATTAAATGCAATTGATTTATTTTTATATAATGGAAGATTGTGGAACACATACTTCTGTTTTCTTTTCTTCTCCAGATGTTTTTCCCACTCCAGGTCCAACACGTCATTAACGTCCTCCACAGCAAACTTCACATACTGGTACAGCCTGCGGATTTCCTGTTTTCACACACATGTGCTCTCTTTACAACACTGACTTACACTGTTCTAATCCATAAATTATACCAGACCGCAAAGCCTTCTGGGTAATATTGGTTCCTGAAGCTTACAACCGAATCTCATAATAATATAATACGTATAAAATATTTTAGATTCACATTAAGAAGTAGAACTGAGGTCTCTGCTACAGCTGTGTGTGTGTGTGTGTGTGTGTGTGTGTGTGTGTGTGTGGTAGTTTTAACCTTGAGCTGGTTCTCACTGCGAGGGTCCAGAGGTTTCTTGTAGAGTAGCTGCAGGTACCCTTTGTCTCGATTCAGTTCTCTCTGAGCTTGGGCTTCTTCTGCTCCGGCGAAACCTTCCAGCAGCGTGGTCTTCAGAGTGCTGATGTCACCGTGCATAGACTAACACCCAGACACACACTGAGTTACAAAGCCCAAATACTGACACCACTGCAGCTTTTACATATACTGTCTAGATTAATCAGCACAGATAGATAACTGCTGGAACTATGATCATTTAATTTATTTACATTTTCAGGATTCATCTCTGTTTTCTTTAATGGTTGTAATAAAGTTCAGTACTATTTTACATGTTTATTTTAGGGTGTAAATGTACAACACTCAGTGTAGGGTTTAGGGTGTAAATGTACAACACTCAGTGTAGGGTTTAAGGTGCACACATATACATTAAGTGTTGTACTTGTGTGCACTAAACCTTGTGCTGTGTTGTTTGTGTTATTTAAAACACACCTCTGTGGTCTCCTTGATCTCCAAAGTGAACCTGTGCAGGTCTTCACTCTCTTTGCGCAGCTCCTTCATCTCCTCTGTGCTGCCTACACAGAAATCTGCTGCATTCACACGTGCCTTTAGCTCCTCCATCTCCTTCTTGAAATGAGCGATCTGTGGAGGAGAGAGAAAGAGTCGCTCCGTAATTACACAACTGAAAAGTAAAACACTGTTTGGGTCTTTTAATTGTTCGGATTGCTGTTAGAGTGCACGTGGCTTGAGGGACTCACCTCTTCCTGCATTCCAACCATGACAGGATCAGTGTCCTTCGCCTGCTGCAGCTGTTTCTCCACTGATTTCACAGAGGGGGGCTTTTAGAAATAAATAGAAAGAACATTTCTAACCCTAAACATCTGAAGTTATAAACCATGTTGTGTGATATGAAAGCAGCGTGTTAATCCATGTGGCTAATTAGTAAGTGTTCTACTGAAAACTTCATATATGGAGTTTAAAAACATCTGCAGGTTGAAAAAGTGTGTTAAAAAAAAAAAAAAAAAAAAGGGTATGAACCTGTGTTGTAGGGGCAGCTGATAGGGTGGATGAAGCTGTTGGAGTGATCCGGGCAGTTTTCTGCACTGCAGCAGATGGAGTGCTGTTCTGAGCAGGGGCAGGACGGGTCACTGCGCATGCACACACACACACACACACACACACAAAATTATTTCTGAATTCATTTATATTCCCAATTAAGTGTAATGCATGTGAACCATGGTGCGTGTACCAGTGGGTGGTGCAGCAGGTTTGCTGATGGTGAACACTGGTTTGGGCTGAGTGCTCGAGTCTGGAGCTGCTGCAGGTTTGGGAGTGGAGGTAAAGGAAAATGGCTGGGTAGATGGAGCAGATGGAGCGTGAGTCTCCGCTGCTATAAACCTACACAGGGACAACAAAATTAACGGGTTTAGCACAATGTCACTATCATCACGTACGGTGTACATTATCATCATTGGTGTACATGAAAATGTTAATTAAATACAAACTGCAGAAATAATTAGACGGAAAAAACCTTGACTGGGTGATTACTAAAGATGAAGGAATGAATGAATGCTGTAAATGCATTAGGCTGCTGCATGTTTACGTCTTTCAGTATTCCAGAATCCCACAAGTCACATTTTTTCATAAGTAAAATAAATAACAGTTTTGCCTATTCGTATCTTTATTCAAAAATCATGCATTCATATTTGGTTACATCGAACATATTTGTTTGACTAAATATTTGACTCAAAAACAGATTTCCGGATCTTCAGTCTCACACACACACACACAAACACTTCCTGTCATCTAAATACGCATGTAGGTAAAATTGTACACGTGTGCCGCTAAATGCTGAACCTTCTCACAAGCCGCCATGTTAGAGTTATATTTTTACATTTGGAATAATGTCTCCCCCTACAGGTAGAAAGCAGGAAGTGACTAATGTTTACTCTAAAATTCCATTAAATAGCGACGTCTTCTAACCTGTCGTTGAGGTTGATTCGAGCGTTCGGTGTGGCCAGCTCAGGTGGACCCTTCGGCAAAGTAATGGGAGAAGCTTTAGGTGCAGGTGCAGCAGTAGCAACCTGTCCTGAGGTGTTCAATCCCTCCGTCGACGGTTTAACAACGTTACTGCTAAAAGAAAACGCAGGGACAGAGGGCGCCTCGCCTGCAGGTTTCGGAGCCATGAAGGAGAAGCCTGACGCAGAGGGAAAAGCTAAAGAAGTGGAAGAAGTGCCACCGAAGGAGAAGAGAGAGGAAGCGGTAGAGGGAAGACTGAAGGAAAGACCAGAGGAGGAAGTGGTTGGAGCCGTTGGAGCTGCTAAAGCGGCTGAAGGAGCAGGAGGGGCAGAAGTCGGGGCAGGTGTGATGGAGGGCATTGAGAAGGACGTAAAAACGGATGGAGGTGGTTTGGATGCAGCAGGGGCTGGAGGTGGAGGCACAGAACCTGAAATCAAGAAATCGTAAGAAAAAGGTTTAGAATGGGAATAATATTTAATGTTTAAGAATGAATAAAAACTAACTATGAAATTAATTTAGCAATATTTATAAATAATAATAATAAATCACTTGTATTAGTTTATTATATATTTTTTTGTCATTTTTCAGCATTCAAAATTTTTCACATTTTCAATTTTGTCTCTCGTTCAGTTCCAGTATATATTTCTTTACTCTGTAACGGAGGTCTCTCTCCAGTCTGAGGCAGGCTGGTGGCCGCTGTGACGAGCTGCTTAACTCCGGGGTTCAGGTTGATCAGGGAGAAAGGACACAACACTCCGTCCGTAGAGAGGATCAGTAGCGTAGGAGCTGGAGGGAGTTTCTTCTCGTCCGCTATAGAGGGAAAAAAGTTTGAATTAAATGGATTTGCATTGCGTTTTCCTTTAATTTAAAATGATGAAAAAGCATTACAACAGGAACCCAGACACAGGGTTTGAGTCGACTGCTTACATATGTAGATCTCAGCCTGGCTGGTGTAATCGATGGCCACTCCCACAGGAAGCGTGTCATCGTTGTTCAGAGTGACGGGAAGTTCGGCTCGGCTCGCGTCCTCCAGCAGCCACAGCTCCCAGTTTGTCTGCACATGAACGAAATCATGAGATCATGAGACCACGTGACTTGCGATCGTCTACACAACATGGGTTGGAGTGAAAGATCTCCTGCTATAAAGCTCTAAACCTGATCAACACATTTGGGATGAACGTGAACACATTCTATAAAAAGGCCCCTGTGCTCATTACCTTATCCTCTTGCTTGGCGATGATGCTGACTTCGATGGAAGCGGACGAAGCGGCCAGGATCAGATCCCTGTGTCGAAAAAAATAACCCAAATCGAAAATATTATCAGGATTAATCGATTCTGATCCATACGAGAATTCTCATTTAATTTCTACGTGGTTATTATCTCACCAGTCCTCCATGTGGTTAAGGAAGTAGTGATGCTGTCTCTCGGTGCATGACCCGAACACGATATCGCTGAAGTTCAGGAACTTGTCCTCTTTCTTCTCGTCTTTCTTCTGCACACAGACGTGACAGAACAGCGATTTAGATCGCCATGTCGATCTTCCGTTTTATTGATTTTAACTTGTTTATAAAGAGACTCACAGGAAGTGACACCATGACGAGCTCGGGCGGAGTCTCAGGAGAGCCGTCGGCCGCCGCGTACACCACTGCGAAGTTGTACGTGCTTAACCATAACACGTCCAACACTAACAGGTAAGAGAAGACGAGATTTTAGCCACGCCCACTTCACCATATTTATGGGACATACTTTGACAGAACTACGATTTTGGCTGATTAAGTTCCTATTTTTACTTGTTAAAACAGCTATAAACTTGCAAATTGAATATGGAAATCTAAATCATAAATATCATAAATAATAAATCATGAACACGTTACATCCATATGATCCACGTTTCAAGTACTATTACCTTTAACGGGATTGTCAGAGGTGTAGAAACTCGGGCATGGGATTACCTTCTTCTCCTGCAGGACCTGGAAATGAAAAAAGTGCCAAAGAAAATATGGTCAAAGATGAAGAACACCTGAAAGACTGTCAGAAAATGATGATACTTACAGGAGTGTACTGAACCACGGTGGCGTCCTGTTTCCCCACAGCAATCTGCTTCCCTTTAGGACTCCAGCAAACTACACAGTTAAAAAAAAACACCACCACATAAATCCACTTATACCAGAGGTCCTCAAACTAAGACCTGCCCCACATATGTTCTACTTAGATCATATCTGTATTTGATAATAAAGTGAAAAATCTAATAAATGTAAACGCTGACTGCATCCTAGGAACCTCCTCACCCTTCATCTACAACACTACCTGACTTTACTAACACCCTTGTGGCTGAATGAATCTCCACATAATCTAGTTGAACATCTTCCCAGAGGAGTGGAGGTTATTAGAACAGCTAAATGGGGACTGAATGTGGAATGGGATCTTGTAAAAGAAGAACATACAAATCTTATGGTAAGGTGTCCACAAACTTAAAACACAAAAAAAAAAAATAAACCGATAAATAATTATATATATATATATAAAATCCTAAAAACGCATTCATGAATTAGTACACAATGTAACGTAAGATGTTTCAAGATGATTCACGCTCACCGGAGGTGATGCCAGCGGACGCAGGAAGCTGAGCTACCGCTACGACTTTCTCCGTAACGTCCAGAACCATCATGCTGCCATCAGAGAGACAAGCAGCGACTCGGAACACTTCCACGGGACTCCATTTCAGATCCTGGACCGACGTGTCTGGCTCTCCGCTAGCTTTAAAGGACGCGAAAGGACGCTTGTCCTGTCTGGTCTGTACGAGAGATGGAGAAAAAGATGTTCAAGCGTGTGTGAGATGTACAAGCCTGAGGAATAAACATGCTGATAGGTCATGATTTTTTACCGTGTTGAAAAAGGTTCGGACGTCATAGAAGTCGAGCGTGAGAGCGGTTTCATCGCTAGAGCCACACACTGACAGGGTAAGCTCATCGCTGCTGAGAGCCAGGTGGTGCATGGGGAGGTCGAGGATCAGCGTCTGGGACTTCACGCCTCCACTGAAAGACACAGAGAAGGACGTCAACAAAATCCAGATTTCTACCTGAACTTATAATCAATATAAAATTCTAGAAAAGATGATTCAGCTCATGGACATTAGGCCAATGGTGTAACTGGTGCTATTCTGACCCCATGTGTTACCACGTTTGCGATTTCATCACAAACAGCAAGTTAGAGCGAAGAACAAACCTGAAACTCTGCGTGAAACTGGGCAAATCTTCCACAGAGATGTATGACATGAAATATGGCGATGCTGCATCGAACAGATCGAGGCATTTTCAAGCGGAAAAACATCAATTAAAGACGACGAGAGATCATGAAACCCTTCAATGAGCTCGACCACCAAAAATGTTGAAACCATTCAGCAACATATGCATGATGATCATCGGAGAACAATCCACACCCGCGCCCACCCCACTTCCCAGATTTGACTCCTGCGGACTTCACCCTCTTTCCGAAGATGAAGATGCAGTTCAAAAGTCCTCAGGAGCAGCTGAAACACGTTTCAGAAGAACGCTGGGAGCGCTGTATTGCTTTGCAAGATGACTATTTTAGGTGACTGTGTGAAAACAGATAAATCAAAGCACTTTCTTGTAAACAGAGCCAGTCACAAAAGTGTTTGATACCACCTTGTAAGTTATGGAAGAGTAAAAATCTTTCTTCACCATTATACCGGACCAAGGGTTAAGGGCCTTGCTCAGGGGCCCAACAGCGGCAGCCTGGCGATAATGTGACTTGAACCTTTGATCTTCTGATCAGTAACTCGAAGCCTTCACTAAGCTTGCACTTGACTCATAGGACAGACCGTGTTTTTCTGTCTGCACCCTGGAGAACAGTGAAAGCTGCGTTCTGATTGGCCGATATTCTCGGCCTCACATCATCCAGTATATACGGTACCTATCTCGTTGGTGTTTCCGCTGACCCTTCCTGCGGTAATGATGTCATTGGTCAAGTACACCTTGAGCGTTCTGCCCTGGCCCGCGAACAGCAGTCCAAATTTGTTGGAGACGGCGAGAAGATTCGAGCGCTCCCGTGGCAGATCTTCAGGGGAGTTGAAGACACGGATTTTCTTCATCTGACGGAACTGAAAATCCTTTTAGGAAGAGAAATAAAAAGCCTTTTATCTTTCATCTCATTGGTTTCTCTAATAAACTCTTTAAACACCTGTCTATAACATAACACCTGCCAGGAATCGAATTGGTCACGAGTCGACTCCTTCCCATGAACCGACTCTTTCCTAACGTTAGATGTTAAACAAAAATACGCCAAATCATTTAAACATAAATATAAACGTTAAAAACGTTTCTGGTGATTATTACAAACAAACATTTTACTGCCTTAATCATTTTAATTATTTTATATGAAAGTGAAATTTAATTAATTGAGGTTAGCTAAAAGTAAATACATTTCCTTTCTTAATTCCAGTGCTTTATTAATGAATAAAATCTTATTAAGTATAATGGTATTATTTCTCCTATATTCCTGTTCGGTTAATCAGCTAACAGAACTTTTCTGAGGTAACTAGCTGATTAGCAGTATTAGCATGGCTAGCTCCGTGGATGAGCTACATGGTTGGATTTTACCTTCATTTCCCTCTCGGGAGTGTCATCCCCCATCCTGACCGCGTCCTGGTTCACTGCCGAATTGAATTTTATAATACAGAATAATTTATAAACTTTCGATCAGAGACAAGATCAAAGATAACGCGCTAAACCCGCGGCTGCACGCGCAGCTTGTTTACTCCAGGTCGCGAGAACAGAAACCAAATCGCGCGCACCGCTTGTATGGCGCGCCAAGAGGGTCAAGACACCTCCAATAACAAAACGCTTTCTTAAAAGAAAAAGAAAAAATAACATAAAAAAATGATCAAAACCCAGTGTTTATTTACAATAAACAATCATAAACAAAAAAACATTCTGACCCTCACAGTGAAACAAATCCTTCAGTTTATAAAAAAATAAAAAAAATCCGAAAGATAATAATACTGATACTCATGTCATAAATGTCAATGTGCATATAATTATTTTAATATATATATACACACTTCTGCAAACAATTGTAAATAATTATAATTTCTGTTGCCTCAATAGTATTACTTTTTCTTTTTCTGTATACTGTTAAATATTATTGATTGTTTAATATTTGGTGTATTTTGCCTGTAGCCTCACTTAAGAGTTTTATTGTACAAACGGTCAATGACGTCATTTTACAAATAAAACTTTAATAATATAATTGATAATAATACTACTAATAATTACAACAACAACAATAATAATAACTTCTTGTATGGAGAGTCAAGAAAGTCAAGAGACCGTCATTATTGAAAGACAAAATAAAAAAGCAAAAATAATAATAAACACAGTCTCATATGAAATCATTTACAGTAGAGAATCATAAACAAACAAAAAAACATTCTGACCCTCACAGTAAAGTTTCCCTCAGTTTTTCTAAACAAATATCTGATAAATATATGAAATAATAATAATAATAATAATAATCTAGATATCTAAATAAAACCTTTAAGTCACAACAAATATTCAATTATTTCACATGCAATGTTTACTCAGATTTTTTATTTTGTATTGAAATATAAAGCTTCATATAAATAGAAATAATTTTACATCTTTACATTTTTATTTTTCAACATCGCCCCGTTTCTTTGCGCTTCTTCAAAATCCCTTGAAGAGCACAACTTGAAACCCTTGGCTTTGAGATCTTTGCCTTGGAGAGACCTTGCTGATGCAGAAGTTCCACCTTGTGTTGTTGTGATGCTCAGTCTTGGTTATGGTTTATGACATTAAACATGAAAATGTCCACAACCTCACCTCAGGAGCAGAGTTTAGCTGTTCCTCACTCAGGCTGAAGCTCCTACACAGCTGTGTGTTTCAGATTATGACTGGGTTTCACCCTGTATTTCAAATTACTGATCATCAGCAGCTGTTTGGTTGAACTGATTTTGATCCTAAAAAATCCCTGACTGGCAAGGTGTAAGAACTGAAAGCAAAATGGTCCTCACACCAAATATTGCTTTGGTTTGGATTTCTCTTTTCTTCATTTACTTGCTATTTTGTTAATTGATACAAATAATTTAGTAACGCGTCTATTTTTAAAAGGAATATTTACAAAATTGTTTCACTCCTGCCTTAAACTTCGAACAGTAAAATTGACGTGATTCTAATTTATTTGATATAAAACAAATCCTACGTTGTATTTCCGAAACAACACAATCCTACACAACCGAATTTCCTCCACCAATTACAGGAACTTAAAAAGAAATATCGAACTGGAATAATCAATCCCACGTAACTGTATAAACGTATCAATAAAAAGAATAAACGTCACTCAGCCTTGACGTTGTGTCTGATAAAGACAAGCAGACAAGTGTTTGGTGGAAGAAATCATTTTATTAGAAAGCAAACATTCAGTATTGCATTTGTAAATAAGTCAGTGAGTCACATGAGTCAAATGAGTCAAATGAATCGAATGAATCAAATTCACTCGATGAAAAAAAAAACGGAAATTTCTCGTTAAAACGGTCGCTAAAAGGCATAAAAACGTCAGATTCGTGTTTCTAAAAGCGTTATTTTTATCTCAGTTTTCGTAATAGTACTGTATTAAACAAAAAAAGAAAGAATGAGATAGAAAGATAGAGATAGAGAGAAAGAATCACCTGTAAAAGCAGAAGCTAAGCGCAAAAAAGTTTGCAGAAGTGATCAAATGTAGAAAAAATTAGTGCACATTCGTTCTCTGATTGTCTGCGCTCTGAGCACGTTTTTTTCTCTCTTTTTAACGTGGCCTACGTTCGCCAACTTTCGCCCGGAACTGTAAAGTGCTGGCAATGATTTTAAGAACAGACACACACACACGCACACACACACACACACACACACACACACGCACACACACACAATTCAGTCCTTATATTGGTTCAAGGGTCAAAGATCACCAACCAACTAAAACCCGATATTCAGTCAGGGATTCACACGTCTGTGAAATCGCTTAAATATAAAAAAAATCATTCATGGTTTTTCAAACACACACACATTCAAATAAAGTGGAAATGTACCGAATGAGTCTTTAAAACTCATCGTTTTCCTTTTTACATTGAAAAACGAGTCATTTGTAATTAGATCGACCCCCGAAAAGTGAGCCGTATCAGTTTTTTCCCCTCGATCTTTATGGAGATCTTGGAAACACCAAAACTCTGGTAGCAGAATTAAATCCAGATTTTGGGAAAAGTTCTGTTCAACATCACAGATAAACTTTTGTCTTCAGTATGCGGTTTAAAATAAACCTTTCGTAGTTTCATCTGTCCAAATGTCGCTCGTGTGCCCCGACCTTTTTTTTGTACCATGGACCAGTTTCATGCAATGCAATGTTTCCACGTTCAGGGACACGTGTTATTAAACACTATAACGTGTACATTATAACGTGTATATTACTACTAATTATTTTATATATATATATATATATATATATATATATATATATATATATATATATATATATATATATATAATGAAAAAGGGACCCATCAATAAACCCATCGTTAAAACAGAACTCGGTATTTTCGTAGAAAAAAATCTAGTTTTCCTGGAGTTTTCTTTTAAAGACACTTTCCAGCGGTGTTTATTTTGTGGGTATTTTTTTGTGGTCTTAATTTATTGAAACAAGTGTGAAAGATTGGCACAAGTGATCATTTTTCAATATAAAGTGGAAAAACTTTTATTCTTTCTGTGCAACTAAATGATCCACGGCCCGGTTCTGGTCGGAGGCCTGGTGGTTGTTGAACCCTGTATTAAATCATCTTTTATTTAGAATGAATAAGAGTCAACTCTATCAGCTGAGCTCAATGCTGTTTCTTTTAAACCAGAAATGATAACGAGTCAATCAGGAGTTGAAAGCTTTGACTCTTATCGCTGAACCGGATCAATTCGAATCACTACAG
Source organism: Silurus meridionalis (assembly GCF_014805685.1). NCBI lineage: Eukaryota > Metazoa > Chordata > Actinopteri > Siluriformes > Siluridae > Silurus > Silurus meridionalis. The sequence continues at coordinate 1,201,013 of NC_060908.1, forward strand.
AATCACAAATCACTTTGTTCTAACCAGAACCCATGCCAATGAGTTCCTTTAAGGACTGGGAGAGTCAACTCTTTTTGGTGAGCTGAGTCAAATGAACTGACTCACAAAAAAAGCTGCAATTGCCAGATCTAAATCTTTTTTGTGTCACTGAATCACATCTAAAGTCGACTCAAACCCAAACATGCCTTTTTTTATTCCTGACTGGTCGTCAATTCAATGAGCTGTTTGAGAGTCAAAAGAGTCGATTGATGTGACTCAGTGTAAAGAGCAGAAATACTCATAACTTCAGTACATTAATGATTAAAGAGTTGAAGAAGATGATTCACAAGAGTCGACCTATAAAAGTCAGTTCCAGACATTATTTCAACGAGCTGTTTGAAAATGACAAGAGTCGACTTATTAAAGAGCCGAGTCAAACGATCCGACTTCCTCAGGTTTTCATTGCTTGATACATAAGTGACTCATGAGTCACCTAAAAGAGTCGACTCCCATGAGTCAAATTATACAAATCAGAATCGAGCAATAAGAGTTATTTGAAAGCCAAAAGAGTCGACTCTTATTTTCAAAATTAAAGAGCCTTCACAAGCTGATTCCTCATTCATGACTGTTCAAACTGATGTAGAAATACAAATAATCATGTTTGTCTTTTAGACACGTCGCTCACACATCTCAGGTAACAAAACAAAAACAAACAAGAGCCAACTCTCCTTTTGCAATTTTTCTTCAGAAGCATTCAGCCGTTAGTGCTAAAATTTAGAGACCGTGAAGTCTTAATGATGAAAGTAGCATCCACAATGTAAAAAAAATAAATTACACAAACATAAATGATGCTGTCGCTCCACATTAGACGGCGTCGCGCTACCAGGAAACTTCTCCCGAGTCAGCGATCCACATTCTTCTGAGATCTTTTCAGCATCTAGTGCAACGGTTTACATCGATTTTGAGCGTGTGATAGAAAAATACATATTGGAAAACATTCCTTTTCTTGGGATTCGTTTTAAAATAAAAAAATAATGGATAGAGATTTTTTTTATGGGTCACATGACAAACTATACTCAGGATTTAAATATGATTCCTTATACGAGTCACGGATCGGAATCGCTTTTTAATTTTGCCATGAACTACAAAAGTAAAGCGACCGATCACCAGAGACGGTCAGGTAGTCAGAATCCTCAGGTATGTTTAGAGGAGATGAAAATTGCAGCTCTGAAACGTTAAGATGTCCCACTGAGGTTCTCTCACACGTCCCGTTGAGGTCCATCAGTCACATTCCTCACGCTAAGGCACTGAAACTCGTCCTACTGTATATATGTAGAGATTTATCTTAAGAGTTCGTATGCGTTCATCAGAAACATCTAGTCTCCATAATAGTACACAAGATAATGAAGTCTAAAGTGCGCTGGAGCTACAAGGTTAACGTTTCACGTGTCAATCAAACCCACGGCCAGTTCTGCAGGACATCGTATGACTTGTCATATATCATCTATGAACATGAAGCGGAAGACTGGTATTATTATTATGGACTTTTGACTTTTCTTCCTACGACAATTTGCAGCTCAAAACTAAATCACACAAAGCTTAAGCCCTATTCAGACTGTATTGCTTTTAATGTATACTGTTGTTGCATAAACAAATTATCCACTAGGGGGCGGAGCAGAGCTAAAACATCCCTCAGCACCCGATGGATTTTCTCTGTAGGACGTTCAGTGGATCCTAATATACCATCTGAAGTAGCAGATTAGCAAATAAACCGTGCTAACAAATTGGTTTTGGAAGTTTTCTAATGCAACTGAAGCCCCGCCCCTCATTGTTATCTAGATTGGTCTTGTAGCTCCAGGTCAGAAACATAATATAAAAATATGATTTACTGCATCCCAGTTTATCCCAAATGTTCCTCTGGATTCTGCAACTTCAACAAACCTGAAGATTCTGACTTTTGAGGAAACAAAGTTCTGAACCAATTTCTGGCTTTCAAACGAGAACTGCAGCGACTGCAGAGCTCAGAGCGTTTCTGATCACGTTTAGTTCAAAATATATCAAAAACAAACAAACTTGCTTTTCTTCCTTCCTGTGTCCTGGGAAATATTCAAAAAGTACACACTCATTTCACACACCTGTCTCACTCTCACACACTCGTCTCATGCACCTGTCTCACTCTCACACACCCGTCTCACTCTCTCACACTCGTCTCACTCTCACACACTCGTCTCACACACCTGTCTCACACACCTGTCTCACTCTCACACACCGTCTCACTCTCACACTCGTCTCACTCTCACACTGTCTCACTCACACACTGTCTCACTCTCACACACTCGTCTCACTCTCACACCTGTCTCACTCACACACTTGTCTCACTCTCACACACCTGCCTCACTCTCACACACTCTCACACACCTGTCTCACTCTCACACCCGTCTCACTCTCTTACACTCGTCTCACACTCACACACTTGTCTCACACACCTGTCTCACTCTCACACACCTGCCTCACTCTCTCACACCGTCTCACTCTCACACTCGTCTCACACACCTGTCTCACTCTCACACACCGTCTCACTGTCTCACACTTGTCTCACACTCACACACCTGCCTCACACACCTGTCTCACTCTCACACACCTGCCTCACTCTCTCACACCGTCTCACTCTCACACACTCTCACACACCTGTCTCACTCTCACACCCGTCTCACTCTCACACACTCGTCTCACACACCTGTCTCACGCTCACACACCGTCTCACTCTCTCACACTTGTCTCACTCTCACACCTCATCCCACACACCCATCTCACTCTCTCACACTAATCTCACATACCTGTCTCACTCTCACACACTCGTTTCACTCTCACACACTCATCTCACACACCTGTCTCATAGACTCATCTCACTCTCACACACCTGTCTCAATCTCACACTCATCTAACTTTTACACATTTATCTCACACACCGTTCTCACAAACTCGTCTCATGTACTCTTCCCACACACTCTGAGACATTTTGTGTCTTACACACACACACACACACACACACACACACACACACACACATGCAGGAAAGGAGGAGCGCAGTGCTGGAGATTTGAGAGATTTGCTATAGATTACACGTCCTGAATATAAAATAAAACTTTAAAACAAATCCCCCGAAAAACGAGAGAAAGTGTCCGAGCTCGTAGTGTTGAAATTTCACTGAAATTTCTTCGTCAATTTTTTTTTCCCCATTCGGATCGGGAGAACGAGGGAGAACAAACAAAACAAAAAAAAAAAAGGGGGTGAAGAGCTCAAGTCACTTCTTCATCACCTCCATCAGTTCAAGTTCAAGTGCAAATGCAAATATAAAAGAAAAAAAAAGCCAGCAAAAATGATAAAAAGGATAAAACCAGTCTCATATTAAATAATTTACAGTAGAGAACCATAAGCGGGAAAAAAAAGAAAATCGGACCCTCACAGTGAAAAGTTTTTCTAAACGGGGCCACGATGGAGTCCGACGCGAGTCCAACCACATGCTGGGAAATAAAAAATTCAGGGTTGTTGTTTTTTTCCGAAAAATGTTGTTGCATGAAAGCGTCCTGGATTACGAGACTCCGGTGTGAACTGCACTGTACGTTCGCTCCGTCCGTCTCATGAGGGGAAATAAAAACGCTCTGGTTAGTTTCAGTATGATTCTAAATGACAGCTGGGACTCAACACAAACACAGGCATTGTTCTGATACTCTACATTGTCTCCAAACATCTTCATCATCATCATCATCATCATCATCATCATCTTCATCTGGATGAGATTTACAGGAAACGGAATTCTGTTACACCTTTCACATGAAACTGAAACGCATTCCAGAAGATTCACCTTCGCTTACTGAGATTACAGGGAATTATTTCATGAATAATTAATTGTTCTTAAAAAAATCGTTCTATTTAAAAATATAATCTCCTGAGCTTTTATTACTGAAATCGGCTCTCTGATTGGTCGAATAAAAAAAAAATGTAAAAACACAACGTGAAAAATTAATTGTAAAAAAAAAAAAAAAGCAGGTGTCAAAAAAGTAATGCCGGGACTACTTTTTCTGATGGCGTAGGGACACCAGGGCACACGCTCAGGCTTGTATAGTAACCGGAACTAATTTTTCAAAACAATAAAATAAAATCTCGAATATCTGTTTGATCTGACACTTTACAGATGTTTAACCCTAATTAACATCTGTACTCTATATCTTAATACTGTGAAATCATGTGGAATAGAAGGGTATATAACTAGTTAAAGAGTGAATACTGATGAGATGAGATGAGACGAGATGAGATGAGACGATGGCAGAGTATCGCTATAAAAACCTGACTTCCGTATCTTTGGAGCGAGATCATGGACCAGTCTGAGCTTCTGTCACCCGTGCAGAGTGTTTTCCCGACGGACGCCGGATTAACTGATCCTTTTCGCTCTTTTTCTTGAGAGAATTTTTTTTTTCCCCTCTGGAAAGTCCAAAACATTCAGTGCATCGCGAAATAAAATAATAAAAAAAGCAGGAATCTCCAGAAGAAGAGCGCTGAGGTGCTTTCAGGCCTCGTGAGAGGTTTGATTTCCACTGCGTTTTTTGGCTAAAAACAATTATGGGTGCAAATCATTCTTTTCTTCGTACATAAGCAATGCCTGTGTTTGCTCTTTGAATCCAGACTACCCAGCATGCACTGCTGCTCACGATAGTGTTTCAGTACTGTTTTTAATTCGTCCTAATTGACTCGGGAAAAAAATCGAATAGACCTGGAGTGTGCACTGAGACGCATTTCAGTCAGTTTTAGTAAAGGAGGCCTGGAATCATGTAGGGGGCGTGGCCTCTTTCAGTCCTGGTAATAAAGGCGTGGCCTCTGTGCCTGTCAGTTTTAACAAAGTGGGCGTAACCAAAGTCAGGCCCAAGATAAAAAGACGTGGCCCCTGTCCCTATCAGTCTTAATAATGTGGGCGTGGCCAGTGTCTGGCCCAGGTGAGGAGGTGTGGCCTCTTTTCAAAATATCTCACATTTACAAGGTCGTCTAACGAACTCCACTTCAGCGAACTCCTGCACTACTTTCTGTCGAGAGGAAGTTAATAAGGGCGCATTAAAAGCAGTACTGAAACAGCCGAACGTTCACGCTCAAAACGCCTGCCTAGCTTTCTCACTGCCCGTTTATCCTCAAACCCTCCACAAACTCCGCCTCCTGCTGTCCGTCATGCGTGGGGCGACCTTGAACTCCGCCCTCGACCCCTAAAAGAAGAGGACTGGCTCCTAAAGTCTCCTCCACTCCCTCAGTCATGGCTCCTTCCTCCTCCTCTTCCTCCTCGACTTGGCCCTCGATGAGCTCCGGACTCTCGCTGTCCAGACGCTGCTGAGTTCTTACAGCATCCTTCTGCTCCCCAAACAGCGGCAGCTGCTTGAAGTCTGGGTCAAAGGTCAACGGGACGGCAAGGTTAAGCCCCGCCCCTGAACCCCGGTACATATCAATGCCTTCGGGAAGCATAGACTTGATCTTGGGGAGCCATCGTTTACGCACCCGACGCGCATTAGTGCACATGTCAGCCGCGATCACGTTCATCTCACTCTCTTTAAAGTTGGGCGCAAGTTCTGACAGTAGACTGGGAAAAGAGAGAGAGAGAGAGAGAGAGAGAGAGAGAGAGAGAGAAAGAGAAAGAGAAAGAAGAAGGGAAAGACAGCAATAAGACAAATAAAAAACATTTAATTGATAGATAAAACACTTGAAATAAGTAAAGGAGGTGTGGCCTGTGTGTCAGTTTTTCCAAAGGAGGCGTGGCTGGTGTGTATCAGCTTTTCCAAAGGAGGCGTGGCCTGTGTATATAATTTTTCCATTAAGGAGCTGTGGCCTGTGTGTCAGTATTTCTAAAGTAGGTGTGGCCTGTTTGTCAGTCTTTCTAAAGGAGGTGTGGCCTGTTTGTTAGTTTTTCAGAAGATGTATCACACTCTGAGTTGCATATTAATCTATAAACACACCCCATTTACCAATTCTAACTATACCTGATAATAAATGTATATAATAACTTTATTAACATTAAGGAAGACGATTACATTTCAAATATTTACGTACGTTTCACTGCGTTTAAAACTCGGCTGTCCAAAGGCTTTCTGCTCGGGTCGCTGGTCGAGGAACGAATTCCAGTCCCACAGCTGTTCGCCAGAGTGTTTCTGCACGCGTGCACACACACACACACACACACACACACACACACACACACACACACACACACACACACACACACACACACCACATCCACCAGGGGGCGCATAGGGAATAGAAGACGTGATCTTTCAGCACATTTTCATATAACTATCAAAACACACACACACACACACACACACACACACACACACACACACACACACACACACACACACACACCACATCCACCAGGGGCGCATACAGAATAGAAGACGTGATCTTTCAGCACATTTTCATTTAACTACTGACATACACACACACACACACACACACACACACACAATGTAAAGAATTTTTATTATTATTTTGTGATTATTAAATTTTTGACCTAAAAGTGTTTTTTCCTCAGCTACACAAACACAGCGCATCACTGGCTTCCTGGTTGGGATTTGACCTCATGACCTTCTGATCTCGAGGGCTGAAATGTCTGCACTGGGAAACGGACACAACTCCTCAGGAAATTTGTGTAGCTCGAGGGGATGTGTTTCACACATGACTCGCTCGCTGAAAGAGCTTCAGAGCGGCCAGATCAAACGTGTGATCTTTGCTTTACGAGGCCCTACGACGCCCTGCCCCACGGCCATCACGTGCTACACGTATCCCAACACGCTTCTAAAACAAAAACCTTTACAATCTCCTGCCCATGTGTTGATAAAAATACACGGGATCATGTTTCATACAGACATGCAACGCAAACCCCTGAGAGTGAGAACACGCAGGTTCGGAGAAGGGGGCGGAGCTAAAGCTGAAAAACAGCGTGTATAATCGCACTGACGACGTTTCTGCACACAAGAAAAAAATCCTCGCTTTGATTTGAGGCTCATTTGTAAATGATGTTTTTTTTTAATTTATACATAAATGTCAAAATGAGCATTTTTTTCCACAGGCCTGTTTTTTTCCCAGTCTTTTTTATTTCAGGGCACCGAAAATCACCCGAGTGAAGCGATATCAGTGATATACATCCACCACACACTGATAAAATCCACATTAATGAGCTGAAAGGTTAGCAAAGGCAAGAAGGAAACAAGAAGGAAACTCGAGTCGAGGCGAGGTGAGAGCGCCTACACAGCAAAATCCCCAGCGTTGGCTTCACTCGTCTCAGAGTTCATCTGTGACCACTTGGACTTACAGAAACCCTGTAGGTGGTATTTCAGCACTGGGGATTTTGATGCTCTCTCATGTGGGACGTAGAAGCGAAAGGGGCGGGGAAAACAGGGAAAGGGGCGGAGCTTCCAGAGAGTCAGTTCTTATGGGAGAGATTAAAAAATAAGAAAAAAACCTACAGGATTTTCGGTCGTTCCAGATTTATATGTCAAGCTGGCAGATGTGTAGCTTTTATTTCAGGACGAAAAGAAGAACTCGATTTCTTTCCTGATGATCAGGAGCCATGCAGTGCTTTGGTTCAGACAGAAAGCAAATCATCAATTTGCTTAAGTGCCTTCTGACTTCTAACGCATGGCTCTTTAACAGTGCAAATTTAAAAAAAAGATGAAATAAAACTAGATGTTCTTTTCCTGTTGTGTCTGCAGGAAGTCACAGCTCTACCTCTGCCATGTTCATCTGTATTTTATGTGACTCTCAGGACACGCCTCGGTCTCCGTAGTGTTGCGATTCGTCGTATTCACGAGAAACAGTTTAGCGACGAGAACTCGATCTACATATTAATTATTGGTCACAAATTATTGGTCAATTTCTAAATAATAAAAGTGTAGCGCATCTACTGATAATTATACAGAAATAACTCGGTTTTTACCGACGCAAATATTCTTAAAACGCATCCTTATATATATATATATTTTCCATTTCATTTTTATATAATCAATCAACAAAAATAATAAGGTTCTTTATGCAATATAACAAAATTAAAATGTATAGATATTTATTTGAACACCAGCCAATCAGAGACGAGTATTTAAACGTTCTTTTTCACAAACCTGTCGAAGAACGTAGCAAGAAGTCGCCTCAACAAGACCTTGTGTTTAATACCAGCGCACAAGTGGCAGTTCATCAGCTGTCCTCTGGTCATGAAGACTCCCGTACCTATGTGGACACACACACACACACACACACACACACACACACACACACACACACACACACACACACACACACAGTATCCATAAACAGTGCTCTGTTGTCCCACAGTGGGATGTTTGCAAGTCTGGTGGCACAAAATGACCTCAGAATGTAAATGTAACACACACACACACACACACACACACACACACACACACACACACACATGGTCCATTACATCACCCGAACAAACAACCCGGACTGTTGACTCGCGGGCAAAAATGACGCATGTTGAGTAAATTTAAATTCAGTTCAAAGCATCAAATCCACATGCTGTCGGATTCTGGATCCTGATTGGTCAGTGGGTGCTGATTAGTTTCCTGATAGTGGCGCAGCTGAACATCACACCAGACGATCCGTGTATGAAAACTGACACACAACCCATAACGGGAGCAAAGTGCACAATATATTCATGTGGATTTTATAGCTGTTGTTTTTTCATTCTGCAGCGACTGACAGAGGAGAAGAAAATGATTTGGTCGCTGATACACTTACAGGAACATTTACAAGACTTTTCATGAACCGTTTATAATTTTGCGTTTCCTTTTTTGCAAAATTAGCAAAAAAACACACACAATTTGCTGCTACAGATGATGCATGTGGAGGTGCAGTTGTGGCTCCAGTGAAAGGAGACGTGTTTAATTGTATTCTGACTGTATGAGATCCTGTGTGTGATGCCGCTCTGTTCTACTGCACTGCTCTATTATACTGATG